>NW_006159569.1:2786269-2790208 GCF_000334495.1 Tupaia belangeri chinensis
AAATATATATATATATACACACACACACACACATTTTTAATTAATACTATAAATATTAAAAAAATGGAACCAGTAGTTTACATAAAGGCTATGTTGCTGGACTCCCATGTAGTCGAGTCTTGGACCCAGTGGCTTAAACTCACGCCTAGCACGTGTGTGCGTGCCCAAAATCCCAGGAGGAGAATTGAGCAGAAGGGATTGTGGCGTGGCCATTCCCCCTTGGAGTGATTTCTCACTGTCTGTCTCTCTGTCTCTCTCTGTCTTCCTGGTGACCACAACATGCCTTATAGCAAAAGACCTCTTATATATATAATATATACATATATAACACATATATATTTATATATTACATGTATATATAATATATATATACATATATCACATATATTTTATATACATATATATCTTACATATTATATATATTATAAATATTTTGAAATACATATATTTATTTCAAAAAAGTGATAGGTTGATTCATTTATATTAGTTTGAGAACAAGTCTTTATTTTTTAATAATAGAAAGCATGTGTATATACACACATGAGAGGAAAAGAAAGATCCTCAATAGGATCTCATCACACCATGAATCTTTCCCCAGCTTTCAAGTTGGTCAGGATCTTGGACACGGATGTGTATATTCAGTGTGTTTTCAGGTGGATGAGGGGATTTAGACCTGTGGTGAGCCATGTGGCTCCCAGCACAGCAGTCTAGTGCTATACATTGCACCATCTAAGGTGAGCCTACAAATCGTCTTTAATATTAGACATTAAATAAACGTTCATATTTAGTATAATATGCTTTAATATATTACCATTTTTACATGAGTATTAAGCTAATAGACTATAGAACCAAAGAGTTGTGGCAAATAAAGAAAAATGTATAAAATGTAGCAATAATATATAACATAATGACATTAAATATCTAAGCTATAAAAGATACATAACAGTGGGTCATCAGAATCTCTGCATAGAAAAACAAGTCATGAGTTTGCTGACAACTTAATAGTTTGCCTCTAATTGTAACTGATCATTATAATTACTAAGTTTTTTAAAACTTACATGTGAAAGAAAAAATAGGTGATCTCTATAGATTCAGATAAGAATGACCAGTGTTAAATAACCTTATGATTCATTTTACATAAAGTTTCATAAATTACCATTTTGGACGTAGTGCGCATAAGACTTGATATTCTGCTTATGTTGGTAACTAAAAAATATTGAGTACGTCTTTATTAGAAGTAATTTTAAATCACTTTAACTCATATATGTACATAATAGTAACATATATAAGTAATATACATGCATATGCAGCAAAATAATAAGTAGTGGGAGCAATTACTTAAAAACACCTGGAGCTGTTTCTGGTGAATTCTCACCCATATTTCCTTCTGTGTCATAGAGACCCCACCCCAGGCCTCAGCTGCCTGCACCTGTGGTAGAACACACACTCGGGGTGGGGGTCGGGACGGGGAAACGTTCACAGCTGACAAGAAGCACAGGGAATAGCCTGATGTAAAATACTGGAAGCAGAGAACATTTGGTCTGGTCAAATTGTTTCTTTGAAAAACTAGAATTAAGAATCATAGAAGAAAGTCAATAGCGATTGAACATGAATGTGAAAAATCGTGTTGACACAGCAGGGTGAACATTATTATCCGTGGCCGGCTAAATGTATGGAAATTCCACACAAGGAATTAAGAACAGCGGCAGCAGCAGCGACAGCTGCAGGCGAAATAACTGCAATGACAAAAATACTAACAGCAGAGAGACCCAAACGGTTACTTCCAGAATCAGGACTGCCCAAGTCCCAACAAAATTCCCGAGACATCCAGTCTCCTAGGACATGCTTGCTTCCAGACTCTCCTAGGCTGTTACTGTGTTGCTGACCAGGAATACCCGAGGCTGGGTGATTTAATAAGAATGAAGGTTTATCAGACTCACAATTCTGGTGGCTGGAAAGCCCAAAGGTGTGAGGTCGGCTCCTGCCCCGCCAGCCTCCGTCGCCTCAGAGAGAAGCGGGAACGTCCCCGGGCGCGTGCAAAGAGTCCCGAGGGCAGCTGGCTCTCTTCTCGCGAGAACGGAACATACTCGTGCGCTCCGAGTGTGAGAACTCGCTCCTTCACGCCAGGTAGCCTCAGTCTCCTCTCGATGGCAGTGTTCCCAAAATTCAGACACGGCCCCATAGGCCCGGCTTCTGAAGGTCCCAGCCGCTGTCGACACCACTACATTGAGGACCAAGCTTCCAGCACGTGGAGCTTTGTGGGACCAACCATGTCCGAACCGAGGCACAGGCCTCTGCATTGCCCGGCTCCCCGTGGAACGGTGGCAGTGAGGTCTGCAAGGCCGTCACAGCAGCCTCGCCTCGCGAGGGCCTGACCCGGATCCTGGTACCGCTAGAGTAAGTCTGACTATGCTTCACGTCTGGAATGAATAACTTCTCGAATAGAATACTGTACTTGCTGTGCAACCAAATTATTTATTCCTGCTTGTTCATCTATAAAACAGAGATGGTAAACCATCCCCCCTCACGTTCTCGTGCTAGGATCTAACTGGATAAACATGTGGATGATGCTAGGACGGATGAAACGCTGATTCCCTTTCCTTCTCCTCCCACAGAATTTCTGTAGCCAAACCCAACTGGCTCTAATTTAAGTTATCCCCTTACCTCGCTGACAGTATTTTAAGAAACATTGTGGCAGATTTTATTTCTATCCCTTTATTTTTCTCAGAAGTGTTGCAGTCAGGGACCAGCAGTTAGCATAATGGCTATGTCGCTGAACTCCCATGTAGTTAGTTGACTGCAGTTGGAGTCCCAGACCCGATGGCTTAAACTCACACGGGACGTGTATGCGTGCATACCCAACATCCCAAGAGGAGGATGGAGGAGAAGGGATTGCAGCGTGGCTATCCCCCCCCGGGGGATGATTTCTTACTTTCTGTCTCTTCGTCTTTCTGGCGAGCACACGCACCCTATAGCAAAAACCTCCCCCCCCCAAAAAAAAAGTATTGCAGTCACATGCCCTAATTAAAACCCCAAATGAGGAAGACGTTAATTCCCTGAAGTCTCACACTAGCTGTTTACCTACTCCTCTGTGCCATATGTTGGCTAAATTGTCCTATTTGGCTTTTTTTCCTCCCTCTTTTTCCTTTCCTATGAGGCAAATATCTTAAAATATTCAACACCACTCCCGCCACATCTTTCACAGGGACAAGAGAAAACAAACTAAGAAACTCTGTTACTAATGATTGTGACATTCTTTCAAAGAAAATAGTTGCAGTTTTCTTCAGACTTCAAGTTCATGAGCAAAGCCATTGTTCCAATAGAGATTTCCGCACTTTGACCTAGATGTCAAACATTTTAGCTTTGGGGACCAGCAGTTAGCGTAATGGCTATGTTGCTGAGCTCCCATGTAGCCGACCGCGGTTCACGGACCTGGTGGCTTAAAGTCACACCAGGCGCATGTGTGTGCATGTCCAAGATCCCGAGAGGCGAATGGAGGAGAAGGGATTCTGGCATGGCTATACCCCCTGGGAGGCGATTTCTCGGTTTCTATCTTTCTGTCTCTCCCTGTCTTTCTGGCAAGTGCCCACGCCCTGTAGCAAAAACCTCTCAAAAAAAAAAAAAAATTTGGCTTTGTTGTGTTATTTTGTTTTTAAATACATAGTTCCCCCAGCATTTCCCGTAACATCCCTATAGTAAAAATACAAATGTGTCCTTAGGGTGACAGTTATAATATTGGGTCATAGGAGAAGTCTTAAGTATTCATATTTTTATTATAAATTTTACTGACAAAGCAATAAAGTCTGGGGAGAATAGTAAAGGATTCTGAGACTATCCTCCTCATTCTATGCTTGATAGACCATTATTATTCCTATGTGTTGAGTCAGAAAAGTCATATTTTTTCTGTTTTTCTATGCAAAAATGAATCATGACTTTCCT
>NW_006159569.1:2790239-2826442 GCF_000334495.1 Tupaia belangeri chinensis
TGCTGACCAAATATTTTGTCTTACGCAGGCTGACACCAATTTTAGAACCTTTATTTATGTTGTCTCTAACACATATAGCCATTATACAAGAATTTAAAAAATCAATCCCTATTATAAAGATAATAAATTGAGGCATAGACAGGTCAGCACATTTTTTAAAAAAATGTCAGAGTGTATGCGCTTGTTAGAGAGAGAAAGAAAGAGTAAAAAGGCACCCCCGAGGGGAATGGACATACTGCAATTCATTCTCCATTCTTCTCAGGATTCTGGGCATGTGCACACATGGGCCCAGTATGTTTTCCAAGCCATGGGCCCAGGACTTGAACTGCACAATAGGCCATGTGGGATCCAGCCTCCTAAGTAATCATGCCACTGGCTAGCCTGAAATCAGGGAATATTTAGTGGATACAGAATTCGAAAACTCATTTGCAGTTCTCTCGATTTAATAAATATTTGCATGAAATCCTTTGAGGTGCAGGCATTCTTGAGAACTAAAGAAATATTAGAATGTTCACCTTCTTATAATCTGATGTGGGAGAGAATCATGACCCCAGTTGATTGAACACTGGACAATGGAAGGTATGTGAGAGGAACTCCCCACATTTTCCTGTTGAAAAGAGAGGAAATGTCCTTCTTGCAGTGCCTATGGACTGTGCCTTGAAGGTGGAGTATACTTTCACTGGACTGAGTTTGATGCCTGGGTGAGGAGAAAGCATGAGCAAGGGATCATCACTGTGAGATTCCAAGTATTCAAAAAAAGTATAAATTAAGGCAAAGAAAAAGCTAACTTAAAGCAATACATCATTTCATAAAGTAGGATCCCGAAGATGTAGCAATGACCAACGTCTACCCAGCCAACACGGAACCTAGGAAACATAGAGCAAACACAAACAACATTCTGACAGAAAGGAAAGAAACAAATCCACAGTTATGATGAGGGATTTATATATGCCTGTATCAGATACGTACCAAGTAAACAGAATTGTAACACATTTAAAGAAAATATTGCTTCACTCCACAGTATGTCATGACTGTCATTTCATACAGGAAGATGGAGTGTTTCTTCTTCATCGTCATGACCTCCTGAATATTCTAATGGGAGGATGTTATGGAACTATTCAGTCTGTACCGTATAAGGGACATCGGTGTTTTCCTCCAATTTTTACTATGACTAATCTTCACCAAAAAATGTTCCTTTTGACATTCTGATAAAAAAAAATTGGTATCTCTGTTGTTTTAATGTGCATTTCCATGTTTTAATGTGCATTTCCACTTTTTTTCTGTCTTTGTATTTTTATGGGTCCCTTGCCTTTATTTGTAAGTATTTTGCTCAATATATTAAATATGTGTGATTGTGTTAAAATATTAAGTTTATTTTTGAATGGCTATGGTGTATAGGGCTGAAATAGAAAGTAAAGCTAGATAAATAACATGTAATACTATGCTAATATTCTAGACTTATTACTCGGAGTACCAAGAGGCTTATGTGTTCAGAGCTCTTTTTAAAAGATCACAGAGGCAATAATGGGAAGAAAGGAACTTTCAAATATAGTAATACTAGAGACATATTAAAAAGAAAGCAAATAAATGAACCCAGATGAAAGATATTGGGAAAATCAAACAGGCAAATGAAAATAGATACTGAGAAGAGGCAATAAACATCAAATAGATAGGCTTTATCAATAAGAAGTGGAGTGAGAAAGAGAAAATTAAATTTGACTCTGAAATTCCTAGACTTGATGTCATAGAACAGTGTTTTTAAAAACTCACAAATATTAAGATTCACCCAGAAAAATCAAAAACTCAGATTCCTGGGCCTCTATGCAGAACTAGTGAGGTAGACTTTTCAAGAGAGTGCCAGGCTATCTGATTATTGAATAAGCACTCCAGGTGATTTATTTTGGTAGGTGAGTTTGAGAAATACTGACATGAAGAAGGGTGATAACAGGAGGTTAAAGTGGCTGGACTCCACATGGCCCACTGTATGGTTCGAGACCCAGATCTGACAGCTTGAAAAACATACCAGGTGCATGTATGTGCATGCCAAAAGTCCCAAGAGGAGAATGGAGGAGAAAAGATTGAAGCAAAGTGAAGAGATTGAACCATGACCCCATGGGTGGGTGGGGTGATTTTTTTTAACATATATTATTCATTTATTTATTCATTCATTCATTTTAATTTGACCAGAGAGAGAAAGAAAGTGAGAAAGCAAGCCACCAGTTCTGGGATTCAAACCCTGGTTAGCCATGTGGGAGTGTCCAGCACCTTAACCACCACATCACCTGCTGGCCCCAATGGGGTGATTTCTCACTTTCTTTAATTCTGACAAATGCATGGGCCCCATAGAAAAAGTGTTTAAGAAAGGAAGAAAAAGAAAAGAAAGTGATATCAATAACTAGTGAGAAAATATTAGGTTATGAGAAAAGTCATGACATATTTTTGCTTTTCTATGCAAAAAAATGGGTCATGGCTTCCTCAATGACTCAGAAGGAAGAAGAACAAAACTGATAATATTTTAGGGAGGTTTAGTTAAGAGGCTCTCAATAAATCTGTGGAGAATATCTAGTATGTACATGCAGAAGCATATTTGAAACTTAGAGAGTATTTAGAGCTGGAAAAATGCTGCTGAAAGTTATCTGCATAAAGGCAAGGGTTAAGATTGCATGACTAGAGATTTATAAGTAGAAGAATGTAAATGCCAGTATGTACAGTGAGTATAATTAAGTTTCAGGGAGAAGAATAAGATTCAGAATGAAAGACTTAAAAATAGCATTACAGATGTAGATAGAAGTCAAGCCACACAATTTTAGAATAAAAAGGAAAAGAGACTTTCAAAATAAATATAGCAGTTAATGGTTTTTGCAATGTAAAAGATGAGTTAAAAAAAAAAGAGAGAGAGAGATAGGGGCCAACCAGTGGTTTTGTGGTTAAGGTAGCTGGATCCCACATGTCCGACTATCCTGCTATGCTGGATCAGTAGCTTGGGAAATATGTTGGGCAAGTGTGTGTACATTCCCAAAGTTCCAAAAGGAGGAAGAAATGGAGAAGAGATTGTGGTGTGGCCATTTCCCATGGTGGATGCTTCCTCACTTTCTCTCTTTCCTCTCTGGCCACTGTATATGCCATTAGGAAAACTGAAAAAAAAAAAAAAAGAGAGAGAGAGAGAGAGAGAGAGAGAGAGAGAGAGAGAGAAAGAGAAATAAAATACTGAATTCAGGTGACCGAACTAAGCAATTAGAATATATTTGGGGATCTTTTAGAGACAGAATATGTCAAAAACTTTCTCACTCTGAATTAAGAGAATATGCTTATAGGAAGTAGAGACAAGAGAAACAGCAACTTTTGAAATAAGTTTGTGAATAGAAAGAGAGTTTGGGAGGTATCACGGGAGAAAAATTTAAGTGAAATTGTTTTATTATGTTTTTCCTTTATTGTTCAGTGTTGGAGATGCTGAGATGTGACAATCATATGTTTCTGAATTGAAGCACGTAGACCCCAGCTATTAGCACTCTTCTTGCTGCCCTTTTCAAATTACCTTTATGAAGAGAAAGAGATCTTTTTCAAGGTCATGCTCCCATCCATTGACAGTTTACATCCAATGACTAGCCCAGCATGTGAGAATAAGAACCCAAGCACCTGTACTCCATCTCAGAAAAACTCTTAAGGGCCGTTTGGGTTTTAGGCTTCCCATTAACATAGTTAAGGAGAGACAGCTTACCTGAGGTTAAGTGGTTCCCGGGTCAACCTGCCTCCAGTGAGCAGGAGACACAGACATTTAAAGCCCCTGTTCTCCGAAGGACTCTAAAAGTCCATCCTGCTATGGAATTCCTTGTAGTGTTGGCTGAGATCTTCATTGAGGTTTCATCAAAGTCAGACTTTCCCCTTGCCTAATTCTGCATCTCTCACAGATGGTGATCTCAGACTGTTCCGTAATATACCTTCTTCATGCTGATTTTTGTCTCAGCATCTACTTCCTGGAATATCTAAGATGTGACAATACAACTTCTTTAGCAGACTTCTACTGAGATGGAAGATATGAAGTCTTGCCAAATGACAGGTACCATTCAACCACTTTAAGTGTGTATAACCTAAGATGAATGCAGAATTAATGTTGGGGGTGAAGTGGAAAATATCTTGTGTGCTGAGTTTTTATCTGTTAATTTTCCTGGGAGACCTGTAAGAGATCTGACAGAATCTTTCCTTTATTTTAAATCTTACGACTGGTGGTAGAAGAGGCAAAACTGGTGAAGGAGATAAGGGTTTGAAATTAACTTTGTTTCTGCCTTGTAATCCTTTTGTACATTTTCTTAGAAAGTATATACTCCTCATAATAGTTCTGTAAGGTGTACTCTAGAGCCTTCTGCCTGATCCACATACATATCTAAGAAGGCAGGAAGTGTATCTTCTTAGTTTCTTTCACATTCTTGGTAATTACCATCATACCTGACATAAAAAAGAAAGAAAGGAAGGAAGAGAGAGAGAGAGAGCACGTGCGAGAGAGAGCAAGAGCGAGAGTGAGGGAGGGAGGAAGAAAGGAAGGAAAGGAGGAAAGGAGAGGAGAAGACAGGAGAGGAGAAGAGAGTAAGGGGAAAGGGAAAAGAGAAAGGGAAGAAAGAAAGAAAAAGAAAGAAAGGAAGGAAGGAAGGATGGAAGGAAGGTAGCTAGGACAGGGTAGCCCTCATAGTTTAGCAGTTTAAGGAAGCCAGATCCCACATGGCCAACCATGCTTTCAATCCTGACTCTGGCTGCTTTAAAAACACACCAGCATGTGTGTATGTATGTCTAGATTAGAGACAGGATGGAGAAATGGAGAATGTGTTACTTTTGACCACATCCCCATAGGAATTGCTTTTTCTTCTTTCTTCTTCTCTCTCTGTCTCTCTGGTGAGCACCCATGCCCTTTGGAAATTCGTTTTTAAAAGGTGGCCAGTGCCTAGAGAATGAAAGAATAAATGCAAAATATTAATACATGCACCAATAATACTTCAAATATAGTATTTATAATATTTAGATATAAATATACATTTTCTCATACAAACCATATGTGCACCTTATAAACCTGATCTCCCATATTTTCTTCATAAAGAATACCACCATCCATCTACCTAGAAGTTACTCTATATTATCTCTTGTACTCATACTTCATTGATCACCACACTGAAGGCACAATTAACATGATTATTTCACTTTTAAATGTTTCAATAGACGTTTCATTTGTTTTTAAAACAATGTGAGATTTTTTCATTTTTAAAGGAACATGTAGATTTCGTATAAGACACTCCTCTGTCCATTCTCTATCCATTCAAGCTATTTTTTACTAGTGGTGCAAGATGATCTTTCATGTCATATCCCAGTAGCATCAAACAAAACATACTATCAAAACACCATACTTGAGACAAAAACTTTATTATAATAGCAGACATTTATTAAATTTTTACTAACCACAAGACATTAGGCCTGTATTTTATATGGATTTTTCATATCATTTTGGAAATGCTATCATTTTCTGTGTTTATAAAAAAAAGGTTAAAAGGAATAATTTCTGGGACTTGTCAATCCAACTCAAAGCCTATTCACTCATCTTCAATATGGCCTGTGTCATATAACCTTCACTTCTTACCCAAAAAAATCTTATTGGTTTGCCAGAATTCATTTCCATTCACAACTCCTCTATGAAACTGTTTTAAAATGTTTAAGGAAAGCTTCAATCCTCTTTTCCCCATGTTCCATTTATGTCAGTACACATCTATTTAAGTAATCACATCTCATTGTCTATGTGCTTATCTACCCAGTAAACAAATCAGCATTATCCAAAGTAGGATTCAAGGGTTCTACATCCAATGTGTCTATTAAAATAAAATAAATAACATAGGGGCCAGCAGGTGGCATGGTGGTTAAGGGTGCTGGATTTCCACAGGGCTGACCATGGTTCTAGTCCTGGACCTGGCGGCTTGCTTTCTCACTTTCTCTCTCTCTCTGTCCCTCTCTGGACAAATTAAAATAATCAGATAAATAAAATAATAATAAAATAAAATAGATAATATAATAAAAACTTAAAGTTTTACCCAAATGCATAATTAGGGATATGCTTTTTCAATACTTTGATCATAACTCTGAGCACTTAGTGTGTCTATGGTCAACCAACTAATGATCCCCTACATACTATCCAAATAGTTTACCTCTGCATCACTTAACTCAAAACCTGTAATGTCAAAGGTGTTCTTTTAATCATTCAACATTCAAAAACACTTTGCAATAAAGTTGATTGGAATTGATTTTCAGAGATTTGCAATCTTTAAGAATGTCTTGAAGAACTCTCCTGTCTTCTTATCATTCCACCTGTGAATAAACTAGGTATTTGAGAGGAGGATTTCATTAAAGAAAGTCACATGGGCCTGGAAATTTCGTTTTGAAATAGCGCTAATTAAGTTGCCTTAATCCTACTGAAGCTTTTGGCTGTGCAGTGCAGCTATTTCACATCCATAAGCCTACTATTTAAATGTCATGCTTCTTTTTTATTATTTATTTATATCCAATTTATTAGGTGAGTGCATCTCTGTAGCCTTGGGGCATGAGTACCTTTAAGTTTAATTAAGAAATCCATTCTGAATTTTGTCACTCCCAATCAAACATAGAAGACAAGGACATAAACACAGAAAATAAACACATGCATACACAAACATATGCATCCTCAAAAGAAACTCAATCCACCAGTATGTTAGCAAACTCACAGTAACTGGGAAAGGGGCATGACAGGAGCCATGTGAGTAGGAGGCCAAAACTTTCCGTTTTAAAATGTATTGTATTTTCTGTTTATTTTTATTTGTATTGGCAAAGGGCATGTGAATGACCAGGGAGAAAAAGAAAGACAAAGAGAGAAAGAGAGGGAGAAAACACTCTCCCCCCTCACTGGAGTGTGTCACAGTACAAACCTTTCTCTATTTCTTCATCCTGTCAGGATTTGGAGCATGCATGCACACACACATGACCAGTGGTTTTTTTGTTTTTGTTTGTTTGTTTGTTTGTTTGTTTTTGAGAGGTTTTCGCTATAGGGCGCGTGCGCTCACCAGACAGACAGAGAGAGACATAGAGACAGAAAGCGAGAAATCACCCCCCAGGGGGGATGATCACGCTGCAATCCCTTCTCCTCCATTCTCCTCCCGGAATCTTGGGCATGCATGCACATGCGCCCGGCGTGAGTTTTAAGCCACCGGGTCCAGGACGCAAACCATGGTCGACTACGTGGGAATCCAGCGACATAGCCATTACGCTAACTGCTGGTTCCCACCAGTGTGTTTTTTAATAATAAATAATATCAAATGATCATTGTCAAAGTGATGGAGATTTGTAAGAAAGACTTATTTCCTAATACATATCGAAATCTGAGTTTTATTGAAAGTAATGATAATAACCACACCATCATCGTCACCACTTTCATCACCAATTCCATCAATTTATATCTTATGTTAGAGTATAAAATAACTTAGATGCCTGTTATCTCACTTGGTAATAAAAGAATGTTTATTTATTTTAATGCATTTTTAAATGGCAGGTGCAGGAAGATATGTTTATAATTTGTCTATAAGTGATATTTAATACATAGGATAATGTTAAGGATACCTTAATCTTTTTTAAAGTTGTCTTTCTGCTTGCCAGTTCTTTATTTAACTAAATTGTCCTGTACTGGTGGCATGCACAGTTTGACCTGGAAAGCCTTAGTAGGCTAAATGTGAGATAAGTGTAAGTCTCAGAGTTGACAATATTTTTAGGACATTATCCATCCATGTTTGCTTTTTAAAACAGTTTCTATTTTTGACTTTTTGCCAAACTCTAACCCACTGTGACCCCCAACAGCTTTCTCTTTTTGGAAAAGTGGAGATGAGATGGAAGATATGTTGAAACATGAATTTTTACATTTTATTTATAGTCAGTATCCTCCAGTTTTCTTTATATCAGGAATGTTAACAACAAAGTGCCAATAGACTAGGGGGTAAAAAAAAAGAACATCTGTTTCATGTGTTTTCCATCATGAGGCCATTTGAAGTGTGAGATTCTTTTTCTGAAAGATCAACACTTTAAAAAATCCTTCTCATGACAAAGTGTGCCTACTTCCAGATCATGTGGCAGTAAAACACTATTACATAGCTCATCACACCCAAGATAAAGTGTCAGCAGCGAAACATTATGATTTATGTGTATATTCAACATTGGTTTTTGGAGCCAATCTGACTTCTCTCTTAATTTGTTGCGACTTAAATGATCTCCACATAATTTTCTGTAATTATCGACCCTTAATTCCATCTAATAACGCTGTTATACACAAAGCATTTGCCGCACCTTGTTTTTCTGCAAAAATCCTCATCAGTGCCCTTAATTACCTACTGACATCACTGTGTTGTGGTTGTGGACTTTCACACGTTACTGTGTACAGCATGGCTCATAAAGCCTAATGAGAATAAGTTCATTAAATTAATCCCAATAATTAACAAACTTGCTGCCTGCTTCTCAGATGTCTAATCTGTGACACCAACTTGGCAAATGTGTTCAACTGTGGAAGCAGAATTGAATCCAAAAGGCTTTTTGAGACAAGTAGAAATTTGTCTTTATTAGGCTTTCTCCATCAGATATACAATCCATTCAAGATAAAGCTTAAGAAAGAGGCTTGTCAGCAGTGAAAGTAAGTATAAAATAGTACAAAATATTGACCAAATGAGAGATGATTCCTAATGCCAGTTTGTACCAACATAGAATGGTCTTAATAAGGAAAGAAGAGTCATTGTTTTATTTTCATATCTCAGTAATTTTATTTTTATGTGAAAGGACTTAACCCTATCTATTCCTAACTACCATCTACTACCTAAATCACTGCTTCAGATATTTTCCTAAAATGCTCCTTTTCCCCAAGGCATTTGTTCCTAATGACCAAAGGGTACACTAACTACCTTTAGTAGTCCATGCATTCATTTACTTGAAGGTCAAATTCACCTACCAAATGACCCTACAATTGTGTGATGAATTATGTTCATATCCCACTCAAATCTAAAGCACACATAAAAGGGTAGAATAAAATGTAAACCTTTGCATTTCTATCTCTGGTGCCTTATTTTAAATCCCTGAGATATATTGGGCCATTGGTCATATGATGCATTTTTGCATAGAAAATTATGTCATGACTAGTCTGATGACCCAATAGAAGAGATTCTGAAAGATAGTAGGTACACAACCAAGTTGGATGAATAAATCAGAAGGTACAACAATAATATTTTAAAAATAAATTTATCTTGTATTAATTTTCTAATAAGTGATTTTCTAAAAATTATATATATGTGTGTGTGTGTATGTGTGTGTATATATTCTATATGTCTTGTCATTTCCCCTGCAAGATGTTATCTAACCACTTTGTTGAACCAAAAGGGAAAAATGTACACATCCTCCCCAGTTGGTTTTTCCTCAAGAGTCCTCCTCTGATCCAACTATTCTTTTGTTCGTAAGATAATTGTGTTTCTTGGCAGTTTTCTCTGGAGCCTTTCCTTTTTCATTTTATTGTTGTGGTCATGGTGATTCTTTTCCTTTTAAAAAGAAAAGAAACCCAGAAGGGATGTGTATCAGAGTTGCTTACATCAGGGAATACTTAGTATAGCTTTGACTTCAATGATCCAAATAAATATGAATATTAAAAGATAGAGCACAAAGGAGATTTTTGATGACAATGTTGTATCTGTTTTAACCTCTTTGTAAAGATAAAGTTATACACTTTGTTTACGTGTTTGCATTTTGAAGTCTGGTTTTACATGACTACTATGGATTTTAAATTCCCCCAAGGTCTTTATCTGTATCTTTGCTGACTGACATTGTATAAATACTAGTATAAGTTTGTATTCAAGAATATGAGTGAAGGGTCAGCAGGTGGTATGGAGGTTAAGACAGCTGGATCCTATATGGCCAACTGCATGGTTCAAGTCCAGACCTGCAGCTGGAGGGACTTGATGGACATGTCTGTATGTATGCCCCCAAATCCCAAGAATAAAATGGAGGAGAGGGTTTGTGGCATGGTCATTTCCTTTGTGGTATGATTTCTCAGTTTTCTCTCTCTTTCTTTCTCTGTCTTTGTCCAGTGAGCACATGTCCCCTACTTTTTCTTCATTAAGAAAATTAATTGCAAAATTAAGAAAAAATAAAAAGTGTTGCTATTGCCTAAGTTCAAGTTTGTATCCTGGCTCCTACAAACAAACTGCATAACCTGTGCTCAACTTGCAGCATCTTAGATTATACATCAATACAATGGGCACACCAATAGTGTTGGTCTTACGGGAAAGTTTGAAATTTATGAATATAAATATTAACATAAAAAAGTGTTCAATGCCTCATAGCCACTTTTACTATGTGAGTGACTATTGTGAATTGTGTTGTGTCTTAAAAGAATGAGTATGAGAAACAAGAGTTGTGGAACTACTGGTTGTTTGGACAGTATGATGCATTTTTGCCTAAGAAAACATAGAAAAATATGTCATGACTTTCCCAACAACCTAATATAATCTTGTGATTCATTCCTATTTGATGAGCAGAAGGAAGGTATATAGAAAATAGAAACACAAATTAAGATGCCCAAATCTTAATTTTATATCAAGTAGAAATTCCCAATTAAATCCTAATATTCACAGAGCCTCATAACTTTATTAGATACAATGTAGACAAAAAGTAGAAACTTACACAAATAAAGTATTTAAGAAGGGTGTTTTTTAATATTATAGCATAAATTTATTTAGGGAACATGGACTATGTCAAATAAAAAATATAGTATAGCTGTACCAAGACCAGTTTGTGAAATCCCAGTAACTTTGGCTAATATTCCAAATCTTCACATAAAAATCTGTGACCTTGGGCAAGTTTTCTAACTTCCCAAAGCTCTAAATGTTGCTTCTAGAGCATCAAAGTAGAAATGTCTATTCCATTAAAGTATTTGAAAACAACAAAAATGGCTGTAAATTAAAAAAAGAAAGCTCTTATTTAGTAATCCAGATTCATAACATACTTCTGAATAAAGTTAAATCACAACCAATTCTCAAAGTCCTGAAAGCCATAAATTTGTGAACATATTATTTCCAAATACCTCATCTCACTTTGTTCTCACAGAGTTCTTTAGTGTAGTGTTTGATCAGGAACATTTGGCAATGCCCAGAGACATTTTTGGCTGTGACAGTGGGGTTATACTGGCCTCTACTGAGCAAGACACATCCATCAAGACAGCCCCACACCACAAAGACTATCATTATTGATGAGGTTGAAGGACTCTGATCTAGAAGAACAAGGCCCTGAATATCATTATTGGTGAGGTTGAAGAACCCTGATCTAGAGACCAGCAGTTAGCGTAATGGCTATGTCGCTGAACTCCCATGTAGTCGACCACAGTTTGAGTCCCGGACCCGGTGGCTTAAACTCATGCCAGGTGCGTGTGCATGCATGCCCAAAATCCCGAGAGGAGAATGGAGGAGAAGGGATTGCGGTGTGACCATCCCCTCTGGGGGGGTGGGGGGGGGGTGGGTGGTGATTTCTCGCTTTCTGTCTCTGTCTCTCTGTCTGGTGAGCGTACGCACCCAATAAGAAAAAAACTTCTCCAAAAAAAGAATAAAAAAAGAACCCTGATCTAGAAGAATAGGAATTTTCTGAGCACTGGTCTATAGATACATTTTTTTAAATAAAAATGTCACCACATCCCTAAAGGTTTTGCTCTATCATCAGCCTGACAGTTGAACAGAAATAGTACTTATTTCTTCAGGTCATTTGTCTGAAATAATTAATCATTTTTCTGGGGAACATTTTGTTTATGGACTATTATATGTCTGTAGTAGTAAATTTTGTGTGTCAGCTTGGCTAGATGGGAGATTACCAGATTACATATGATGTGTCTATGAGGGTGTTTGAGTATGAAATTAACATTTGAATTAGTGAACTCAGTAAAGTGAATTGCCCTCCACAAGGCTGAGCATCATCCAGTCCTCTGAGGACCTGAATAGAACAACAGAAAGGTGAAAGCAGAATTTCATCTCCTTTTTTCCTTCCTGCCGTCTCTTTTTCTTCCTGGTTTTCTCTTGCCCTTAGACTAGGATTTATGCAATTGACTGTACTGATTTGTAGGCCTTTAGATACAGGTTGGGATTATATTGCTGGATTTCCTGGGTTCAATTTACAGAGGGCAGACATGGGACTTCTCAGCCTCTGTAATTACATGACCCAATTCCTCATAATAAATAAATGCATACATATAGACACATATACATTTATGAGTACACACACACATACACACACACACACACACACACACACACACACATTGTTAGTTCTATTTCCCTGACAAATTCTGACAATTAAAATATACATGGGAGAAGCAGGTGGCTTGGTAGTTAAGGTGCTGAATCCCACATGGCTGACTCCATGGTTCAAGTTCCAGACTTGACAGCTTGAAAATTCCACAAGGTATATGTGAGTGCATGTCTAAAATCCTGAGAGGAGAATGGAAGAGAAGAGATTATAGCATGACCATTCCCCCATAGAGGTAATATCTCACTTTTCCTGTCTTCGGGTCTCTCTGTTTCTCTCCAGTGAGCACAGATGCCCTATGGCAAAAACAAACAAACAAACAAAACAAAACAAAAAACTATATTAAAAAAAATTTTAAGAATAATAGTAGCACTGGTCTGAATTCTAATTGAAATTTTATCATTAAAGAATATGCATAGGGAACCAGCAATTAGCATAATGGCTATGTCGCTGGACTCCCACGTAGTCGACCGCGGTTCGTGTCCCGGACCCGGTGGCTTAAAACTCACACCGGGCGCATGTGCATGCGTGCCCAAGATCCTGAGAGGAGAATGGAGGAGAAGGGATTGAGGCGTGACCATCCCCCCTGGGGGGTAATTTCTCACTTTCTGTCTCTATGTCTCTGTCTATCTGGCGAGTGCACGCGCCCTACAGTGAAAATCTCTCAAAAAAAAAAAAAAAAGAATATGCATAATAAAAAACTATTGTTTTATATCCTTTTCAATATTAATTAACCTTGTATAATGTAAGTAGTTGTTATCTACTAAATTGAAGAAACTATTAATACCTTCACCATATATTTTAATCCCACTGCTGAATTAAGCAGTTCGTATCCAGATAAAAGATTATTAGGCAGAAGAAAAGACTATTTCAAGCTCATGTAAAAGACTGTTCTGAGTATCCTGGACATGCCTGGGTACTCCCTTCTGGATAACTGTCTTAGGATGGGCATTTCTCCCCAGGTCGGATCCAATGAGTATTTTTAGTCCCTTTCCTGTTGCAATGCTGTCTATCTGTTTGAACATGCCACTGCTACCTGAGCCCAAGTTTCCTTTCTCATACTTCAGTGTCCATCAGAAAGTGCCTCCTAACTTTGATTGCATTCACATTTTACTCTTGCCCAATGGTATTTGCCCACAGTAGTAACATACCCTGAGATGTGCTGGATTTAAGTCTTCAGCTCCTAAGGCCGGATTGTAATCACCTTAAACATTTTCAGACACACTGTTTCCTCTGTAGAATATCTGTAAGCCAAATTGTCGCACAAATGGTTTTAAGACTGATGCACCTTCTCCCCCATTTTAAATTTTATTCAATGAAGAAATGTTGAAACAGTAGGCAAACATGGCATATATGCTTTTGATTTATAAGAGAATCATATCAAACAAAAGAATAAGAACATAAAAACTGCCACTCAGTTGCAGCACTTGTGCTCACTAGAGAGAAAGAGAGAGAGAGAAAGTGTCATCCCCTGGCAAGGGTGGGGGAAATGCCACACTGTAAATCCCTTCTCCATTTTCCTCCTGGCATTTTTGGTTCACACACACATGTACCCAGTGTGATACTCAAGTCACCATGTCTGGGACTCAAACCACAGTAGGTCTTTGTGAGTCCAGTGCCATAATAACTATACCACATGCTGGCCTCCAAAACTGCCACTCTTAAGCACAGTATTGTGAGGATTAAAAAAAAAAGGCATTATGAACTCTTTTTGAGGAGAGTGAGAATGGCAGCAGGTTAACACAAAGGTCAGGGGAGAAGGTAATAAACAGAGCTCCAGGTAGATTAGTGGGAAGGGCCTCTGGATAGAGGAAGTGGAACATGCAGCTGTACAAAACTAAGGCAAAAGGACAGGTTACAAAATATCTGACATTGGGAACCAGCAGTTAATGTAATGGATATGTCGCTGGACTCCCACGTAGTCAACCGCGGTTCGCGTCTCGGACCCAGTGGCTTAAATCTCACGCCAGGCGCGTGTGCGTGCATGCCCAAGATCCCGAGAGGATAATGGAGGAGAAGGGATTGCGGCGTGATCATCCCCCCTGGGGGGTGATTTCTTACTTTCTGTCTCTATGTCTCTCTCTGTCTGGCGAGCGCATGCGCCCTATAGCGAAAACCTCTCAAAAAAAAAAAAAAATTCTGACATTTATATAAAGGAGGATGAATTAAAGGAAGGTAAAGATAGAAGCCAGACAAGTTCAGAAGGGCAGGGGACAAGGAAAACCTAAGAAGTTAGAGTTCTTTTTTAAAGTTTGCTTATTTATATCTTCTATGAAAGAGAGAGAGACAGGCACTCCCAAGGTCTTCATGCCATAGTCCACCTCCTCCAGTTGCAGCCAATTCAGATCATGGGAATGAAAGCACTTACCTGGTGCTCAGGGAGTTCTCAGGATATGAACCTAGGGCCTTTTCCACGTAGATCCAATTGTGTTACCATTATATCACATCCTGGCCCAAACCTAGGCAGTTTTAACCCAAGATTCTCAGCAAGAAAAAGAGTGAATCTCAAACATGGAGTAAGTAAGTTTAAAATAAATGGTTGAATACTCCTCGTTTCTTTCTTTATCTAAAAAAAAAAAAAAAAAAAAAGCAAGAGAGCATGTATGCTCATCAGAAAGAGAGAAAAGGAGAGAAAGAGAAAGGAAGGAAGAAAGAACCCCTCATAGAAGATGATCACGTCACAATCTTTTCTTCTCCATTTCTGTTTTTGGGATTTGGGGCATGCAGGCATATGTACCCAATGTGTATCTCAAGTCACTGGTTCTAGGAATTGAACCACACAGTCAGCCATATGGGACCTAGCCACCATAACCATCATGCCACCAGCAGGTCCATGGTACTATTATTTTCTTAATCTACTTGAGGAGTTGGACTTGAACATGGCTATTTAAAGTAAATTTATTTATCTACATCCATAGATATTATTGTCAAATGTCTAATGCTAGCTATGTCAAATATCTAATACCGTGTCTTTGTTTCAAAACTATTACCTGAGCTTGCTCACAAAGATATGTGATACTCACCAGGTCATCTTTTCCAAATGGCCAGTGATACCAGAAGTGACCGCAGAAAAGAGAAGATAAGATACAATGATGTATCTGTACTTTGGCAAAGAAAGATAACATTGATTAAATTCTTGCAGTTGAACATAATATTAATAAAAAAATCTCTGACTCATTTGGAGGGCATGGAATTAATTCATGAACAGGAGGGTAGCTATAGGCAAGATTTCATGGACAAAGAAAGATACAAAATGCAGATTATGGTTTTTAAAAAAATTAACTAGTGAATGGGATGTTAACCTCCAACTGGGGAAGTAATTGTATTATAATGGTGATGGAAAAAACTATCAACCAAAGAAATGAACCTGAACTGAAATGCTTCTAAATGGCAAGTAACTTTGGTTACCTTTTTGGTTTGTGTGTGCTTCATTTCATACGCTGCTACCCTGTGCTCTACAATCTCAGTAGAGACTAGAAACAGGAATTATGCAAGATTTGGCCTTGACACCTAATAAAACTGTCCACAAACAACCTACTTAAACATGCTCAAACCACTGCAGAATTTCTGCCTTCCATGCTAGCTTTAAGCGTAAGTGCCTCATTTGGTGGATTCAAGGATTAAAAGGGACAACTTTGAAATACCTTATTTGTTGCCTGGCATGTTACAAGATTTTTTTCAAAATCTGATTCCTTTTCTACCATTCTGAGGTAGTGTAGGATGACCTTTGTTAATGATCTGAGAGAAACAAGGACGTTTTTGACAATAAGCAATTTAAGGAAATTTCCAGGCACTGAAGTTTACTAACTTTACAGGAAGAGTAATAAGAAATATGGAGAGAGGCAAGACACTTGTGGGACACAGTAATGGTTTATTACTTGTTGACGATAAGGTGTATAGTATTCTCAACTGGACTGGTCTGAGGTGTATTTCAGGTTGGGTGAATTCTCTTTGCAAGCCAAAGGAGGTATAGCGATCAAATTTATTAAAAAGTAATACTACTACTACTAATAATAAAATTTTTTTAAAAAAAGAAATATGTGATGGCAGAACTCTACATCACAGGTGGTGTCTGTCACTGTCAAGGTACTGAAACAGTGAGCATCAAGGACTTCCTACAGACATGTCTTTAGGTACCACTACTTAGGGAAGGCTCCCATGCCTTGAACTGCAGGACAACTTACTGAGATCATAAATTGTATATCTACTATAAATGGGTTTATATTTACTTTCCCTGTACACAAAAGCAGCTAGCTCCTTGTGCCTTCTTCACTAAAGGGATTCATGTTCCAACACTTACAGTAGGAGAAACTTGCGAACAGAACTGCATTTCTCATTTATGGCTTTTTTTTTTTTTTTAGAAAATGATGCTGGTGTATCCTATACAGTATAGAGGTGCATTCTTTTTGTTTTGTCTCTTTCTCCTTTTATAGACAGATTTTTGCTATAGATCATGTGCTCTCACTGGAGAGACAGAGAGATAGAAAGCATGAAATTACCACCCAGGGTGAATGGCTACAACACAATCCCTTCTCCTCCACTCTCCCCTTAGGATTTTAGACACACACACACACACTGCCAGTGTGAATCTAAGCCGTCGGATACAGGACTAGAACCGCAGTCGACTATATGTGAGTCCAGCGGTGTAACCATTATGCCATCTACTGGTTACATTTTGTCTCTTTTTTAATAGACTATGTTTAGAGTGGCTTTAGGTTAACAGCAAAATTGAACGCACATAGCATTTCTATTCACCCTCTATGAGTATAGACTCATTCCAGACTCTCCACTGTCAAAATCCCATATCTAGATGGTTTATTTATTAAAAATCAGTGTACCAGGACCAATCAGATGGTGTAATGGTTATGTTGGTGGACTCCCATGTAGTCCCCATGGATTAAGTCCTAGACCCAGTGGCTTAAAACTCATGCTGGGCGCATGTGCATGCATGCCCAAAATCCTGAGAGGAAAATGGAGGAGGAGGATTGCAGTGTGGCCATCACTGCTGGTGGGTAGTTTTTTGCTTTCTTTCTGTCTCTCCAGAAAGTGCCTGTGCCCTATACCAAAAATTTCTCAAAAAAATTTTAAAAATCAATGCACCTATATTGGTACACCATCATTTTTGTAAAGTAAAACATTATAATTTTGTTTTATTTTAGATTTTCTTGCCATTGAGCATATATACTCATATGGGAGAGACAGAGAGTAGGAAAGTGAGAAATTACCTCCTGTAGAAAATGGCTGTACTGCAATCCTTTTCTTCCATTCTTCTCTCAGGATTTTGGGCACACGTGCCTGTGCTCCTGGCATGTTTTGTAGGCCACCATGTCTAAGACTTGAACCTGTGGAAATGCCCATGTGGGATCCAGTGCTTTAACCATCATGCCAGCACCTGTTGGCTCCTAAAACATAATTTTTATTAACTATTTTTTCTTTTGGTATATAACTCTAGGAATTTTAATGTATGAGTAGATTAATGTAATGACTACTAAAATCTGGATACAGGATTTAGTTCCTAAATAACTTCTTTCTGCAGTTCCTTTATAGACATATCCTCCCCACATGTCTAACTCCTGAGACTACTAAGTTATTCTCCATTCACTATTGTTTTATCTTTTTAAGAATGTCACAGGAGTAGAATCATAAAGAATAAAATCTCTTGAGACTAGGTTTTTTTCACTCACTATAATGCCTTTGACATTCATGTAAGTTTTTGTGTGCATCCATAACTTGTTTCTTTTCATTGCTAACTAATATTCCATTGTGTGAGTGTACTACTTTTCATTTATTCACACACTGAAGAACATTGTATTCTTTCCATATTGGACTATCATGAACAGAGTAGCTATAGGCCTTGGTATACAAGTTTCTGTGTGAACTGTGAACATATTTTCATTTCTCTAGGGTATACATTCTAGAGTGTGATGACTAGACCCTATGGTAGGTGTGTGTTTAAATTTATAAGAAACTGCCAGGTCCAGGAGGTGGTTTGGTAGTTAAGGTGCTGGACTTTCACATTGCCAACTGTGGTTCAAGTCCCAGACCCAGCAACTTAAAAATCACACTGGGCACATGTGTGTGTGTGTGCCCAAAACGCTGAGAAGAGAGATGGAGGATAAGGGTTTGTGGCATGGCCATCCCTGGTGGGTGATATATCACTTTCCTTCTCTCTGTCTCTGTCTCTCTCTGTTCAGTACATGCACCCTATGGCAAAAAAACTTAAAAAAAAAAAAAAGTAATTGTTTTTCAGAGAGATTGTTGCCCTTTTGCCTCTTATCTGCCAGAATTAAATGTCCTGGCAATAGTGTTACTATTTATTAAGGATATTAATGTACACTGAAAGTAATGGGCAGTTTTCTCAAATATTGCTCTTTTTTTAATTTTTTTTCCTCTCAGTACAATTTGATAATTTATTTCAATTAAGGAAATAGGCCCTGTCTCTATGGCACAGCTGGTAGCTTACCAGAGGACAGAGAGGGAAGCCCCATGCTGACTGTAGTTTGAGTCCCTGGGCTGACCAGCCTGAAAACACACTGGACATGAGCACATATGTTCAGGAACCTGGTGGGCTGGAGGACTAGAAGAAAGGGGATTGCAATGTGACCCAGTCCTATAAAGTGTGATTCTCTCCCTCTTTCTTTCATGTGCTTGCATGAGCGCTATCATGAATAAAAGAGAAAAAAAGAGAAAGCTAGAGAAAGAGGAGGGAGGGATGATGGACGGAAAGAAAAAGAGAGAGAAATAGAAAGGAAGAAAAATACTTGGAAACTTCTACTTTATGTCAAGAGCTTTGTCAAGTTCTAGAAGACATGACCATGATATTTCCGTGTTTTTATAGTATTTACTAATGTAAAAGCTCACCGTATTGTTTTTCACAGTCATTTGCAACAAAAAGTACTGACCAAGTCATATGAGTTTTAATAAAAGTGAATTCAAGAGAACTTAAGACCTGACCTTTCTGAAAGTGCTGGCTTAGGAGGAACAAAAAAGATCATGGCTCTGTTTCCCAATTTCTTGACATTACTTTGCTTCGAGGGGTCTCATCCTCAAACACAGTTCTCCCTTCTTGGGAGGAAGGAGTCAATGGCACCTTTATCAGTACATCATTTAAGGATACTTGAATAAAAGCTAACTTTACCCAAAAAAGTACTAAGTAAGGTAGCTATGTTTGGAATGAAAAGAAATTGAATTCTTAGAATTAAAAAAATTTAAAGACACACTTTGCCTATGAAAGGCTTGTCATAAACTACTTAAAACAAAATATACTATAGATTTATCTTTAAATTTTGAGTGAATTATGACCAAGTCTTGTATAATACTATACAAATTTAATACTGTGTTGAAATTTTATATTTATATAAAAAAGTGTGTCTGTTCATCATGTATCTACAGACTAAGGAATCTTCATAAACTGAATACACTGTGTTTCCAACATCCCACCCCAGGAACAAAATGTTATTAGCCCTCAGTAAGGCTTCCTCATGCTCTCTTCCCTGTTATTTTCCATTCTCAGAGCAAGCATTATTTGACTCCTAATATCATACTTCATGTTATTGGAATCATATAGTATCCAGATTCTTTCACTTGATACAAGAATCATTCATATTGTCTAAATGTACAATATTTATACTTATTGTTGTATCACATTCAACTGGAAAGATACAGATATACACCAGTTTATTTATCCAGTCTCCATTTGATGAGCATTTTGGCATTTTCTAACTTTTAGCTACTATGAATTATTGCTTTAAACCCCCTAGTACATATTTTAAACGAATAATCTGTACCTTTCCACTGGGTATATAGCCAAGAGTAGAAGTTATATGTCAGAGAGTGAGGATATGAGTTTTAGTAGATACTATAAATAACTTTTTTAAAAATTGAATTTTGTTGTGTAAAGACTGTCCGTATTTTTCCAGCCCTTCCTTCCTGTTTGAATATAATGCTTTTTTCTAACTTCCTTTCAATTGTCTATCATTCATTTCTTGCTTGCTTGGTTACATCGATAAATCTAGGCTTTCAAAAAGGTCAGTCTCATTTCATCCCATACCATTGAGATCTTCCTGATATCACTTTGGGTTTATATATATACATAAAGAATTTATCCTCTCTCCTAATAATGGGGTATGTATGAAAAACATTGTGTGGCTGAGCACCAGGAATAAGACTGGAAAAGACTATGTGTTGCATTATTCTTGTTTGGTTTTAAAATAATATCCATTCATTTCCCAGAATCCCTTGTACCTTTATTCTTTGCTGGTAGGTTGTGACTTAAGTCTCAGAGGGAGTACAGCTTATTTCCCAGAATCCCTTGCACCTTTGTTCTTTGCTGGTAGGCAATAACTAAGTCTCAGAGGGAGTACAGCTTGCTAGGTAAACCACAAAACTGCATGCTGGGTTGTGTTCCTACAGACGAGGAAAAAAGTTCTGTAAATATAAGCTACTTGAGTCTTCCTGCAATTGAACTTGAAAAAAAAATATGCTTGGAAACTTGCAGTGAGTGGCAGCTGGTTGGAAGTCACCTTTCATCATATTCCTGGAAAGGGTACATCTCACCAGGCAGATAAAAAGCATAGTGGAGTAAGTTGTAAACCAGTTTACTAACTGCAGATACAGAAAATTGTAACTAACCATCTTTTTAATTTCCACTTCCTTTCATTTTTATCTTAAGAAGTAAAAATGAACACAATTCTATAGCAACAACAATGATTAATATAAATACAACTATACACTTTGCCTTACATTTTTATCTTATAAAGAGACAAGTTAAAATGGTTTATTAGAGATTTTTTAGGTATATGGAGATTAATAAAGTCCATTCTGTACCCTTTGATTATTTATAATTTACTTCTGGTGAGTCAAGATTCTAGTGTCTATCTAACAAGGACTATTCAGATTAAAGATGAGGTGTAAATATATGTCAAATGTGGGCATGTTTCCCACATAATTTTCTAAGCCATTTATATGAAAGTGCTAAAAATGCTATATTTAATACATACTGCCATTTGATTCTAGAGGCAGTATATGTGTATCTGCGGTTCTGATGTCAACCATCTGGGTTTAAGCTCAGTTGCTTTAATTCTCTAACTCTTCTGATCTCAGTTCTCTTGTCTGTATACTGGGAATATAATAATCTGCCTACTAGATTGTTGTAGGTATTAAATAAGGTAACATAGGTAAGATAATTATTATAGTGCCTTGTACATAATATGTCTATAATTACTAACCACAGCAATGATGATAATAGCTACCAAAATATGGAGTTGTTCAAGTGGAGGTCTTTTTTTTGAAAAGTAGTGCTTGGCACAGAGTAAGTTCTTATATAAGATCCTGTTGTATAGTTTATAATATTTTGATGTATTATTGTTACTATTTTTTAAAAAAATTTTTCATGATTTCTTATTTACATCTAATAATTGTACATCTTTATAGCTTACTGTATGCTTGCTCAAAGCATGCATACTATGCATGTCAATCAAGTAAAAGACATTGCCATATATATCATTTTCTTTTTAGAGATTTTTGCCTCAGGGCACATGCTCTTGTGAGAAGCAGGGTGGAGGGGGAGAGAAAGAGACGGTGAGGGGGAAATGAGAAATCACCTCCCAGGGTGGATGGCGATGCTACAACTCCTTCTACATTCTCCCCACAGGATCTTTTTTTATTTTTTTATTTTTTATTTTTTATTTTTGGAGAGATTTTCGCTATAGGGCGAGTGTGCTCGTCAGACAGACAGAGAGAGATATAGAGACAGAAAGCGAGAAATCACCCCCCAGGGGGGATGGTCACGCCGCAGCCTCTTCTCCTCCATTCTCCTCTCTGGATCTTGGGCATGCACGCACACGCGCCCGGCGTGAGTTTTAAGCCACCGGGTCTGGGACACAAACCGCAGTTGACTACATGGGAGTCCAGCGACATAGCCATTATGCTAACTGCTGGTTCCCTCCCCACAGGATCTTGAACATGCATGCACAAGCAGCTGGCGTGATTTTCAAGCCACCAGGTCTGGGACTCACATCCCAGTCTGCCATGTGTGAGTCCAGTGACATAACTACTATACTATCTGCTGGTCCCACCATATATATAATTTTTAATAGAGAATTTTACTTCTTGTGTCTGTTAAATGGGTTTTTTAATTATTAATTTTTGAAGCATAGTAACTATAGAGGGTAAGAGTCCTTTCTTGGGATATGGAAATTATGTCCCTTTATAAGGATGAGTAAGATAAATAACATTCACATCCTGAAATTTTATATCATCCTTTCTTTCTAACACCAGCACTCTGGCAATTATACTATTGAAATTGTTTTGATTGCATTTATATTCCTATTTTTCACTATTGTTGTCTAGAATACTCAGATAATCAAAGAACTCCATAGCCAAATAATAATAATAGTAGAAAAAAGTTTTTGGAAACTTTATGAGCTGAACACAAAACAAGGCATTATAGATTAAATATTTCAGCTCTCACCAGACACTGGCAATGTTGCTATTATCTTCATTTTTCAGGTGAGAAGACTGAGAATCATAGAGATTGCAAACTTGCCAAAGTATTTGAGATTAATCCACATTATTTTATGTACCAATAGTTTATCTACTGAATATTATTTCACTGAAAATACAAGAGTTGTTTTATATATTCACTCATTGGCATATAGTTTATTTCCAATTAGAGCCAATTATGAATAACACTGTTATAAAAATTCAAATACAGATTTTTGTGTGATAATGAGTTTTCAGGGCCAGCAGGTGGTGTGGTGTTAAAAAGCAGGGGCTCCCACATGGCCTGACCATGGTTAAAGTCCCAGATTTTGCGACTTTCTCTCTCTCTCTCTCTCTCTCACTCTCACTCTCTTTCTCACTCCTTCTTTGATCAAATTAAAATAAATAAAGTTAAAGTAAAAAAAAAAAGAAGAAAATGAGTTTTCATTTTTCTTGAATATGCATTGTGAAAAGTGAGAGAAATCAAATTCAAAGGGCTACATATGGAGACCAGCAGATGGCGTGGTGGTTAAGACACTGGATCCCACATTGCCAACTCCACTGTTCAAGTTCCAGACTCAGCAGCTTGAAAAGTGTGCTGGATACATGTGTGTATGTACCTAAAAGCCCCAGATGAGGATGGAGGAGAAGGAATTGCAGTGTGGCCACTGCCACCACCACCCCCTCCCCTGAAGTGATTTCTCGTTTTCCCTCTCTTTCTGTCTCTGTCTCTCTCTGGCAATTGCACATACCTATGAAAAATATCATGAAAAAACACTACACATGATTTATATTAAATGGCCTTTTTTTTTTTTGAAAAACAAAACAAGAGTTAAAAAACAGACTAGTTGTGAATTGATTCCAAAGGAGCAGCAGAGCATATTTTTGCATGATGAAACTACTATATATCTTGATTAGAGTGTAGTGGTAATTAAACTACATTCTACATTCACCAAAACATATAGAATGAAACATTGAAATTACTGAATTTTGCTATACATAAATTTAATTAAAAAAAATAATAAAAACCTTGCCAAAGGACACATCATTAAGAAACGACAGAACCTGGGACCAGCAGTTGGCATAATGGCTATGTTGTTGGACTCCTATCTAGTTAACCACAGTTTGAGTCCCGGACCCAGTGGCTTAGAACTCATGCTGGGTACATATGCATGTGTGCCCAAGATCCCGAGAGGAGAATGGAGGAGAAGGGACTGGAGCATGGCCATTCCCCTCAGGGGATGATTTCTCGCTTTCTGTCTCTGGCAAGTGCATGCACCCTATAGCAAAAACTTTGCAAAAAAAAAAAGAGAAAAGACAGAACCAGCAGACAAACTCAAAAAGATGTCTCCATGACCCATATTCATTCTGCCACAAATACAGACCTTCTGTCAAATTTTTGTTGCCTTTTCAAGAGTTACCAACTGAGTTATTGTTAGGAGGTTCCTCTGCCTACCTGGGACAGTGCAGGTAGTAGTATTGCTGTGCAGTGCTGGAAACCATCTGGGAAGAGCTTGTAGTTATTTTTGTTTTTTGTTTTTTGGAGAGGTTTTTACCATAGGGCATGTGCGCTCGCCAGACAGGCAGAGAGAGACAGAGAGAGAGAGAGAGAGAAAGCGAGAAATCACCCCCCAGCAGGGATGGCCACACCACAATCCCTTCTACATTCTCCTCTCAGGATCTTGGGCATGCACACACATGCGCCCAGCGTGAGTTTTAAGCCACTGGGTCCATAACGTGAACCACGTTCGACTACGTGGGAGTCCAGGGACATAGCCATTATCCTCACTGCTGGTCCCAGGGCTTCTAGTTTTGTCCTTGGTGTTCCTGAACACTCCAGGCACATCCACTGGTATACCCATAATCGTGAATGGCTGAAGGGTTTAGAGGAGGACTGCAGCATGAGGACCCTGTTAAGGGACACCCCCCCCTTACAAGAAATAAATAAACTCTAAAGGGAAACAATAGTGGCCAGTAGATCGCATAGCAGTTATGTCGCTGGACTTCTAGATGACCGACTATGGTTCAAGTCCCAGACCCAGTGGCTTGAAAGTCACTCCAGGTACATGTGCATGTGTGCCCAAGATCCCAGAAGGAGATCCCCCAGGTGGAGATTTCTCACCTTCCCTCACTCCATCTCTGTCTCTATCCATCTCTCTAGCAAGCCCATGCTCTCTAAGGCATAAATATCTAAAAAGAAGAGAGAGAGAGAAGAACAACATTTCTCTATTTGTACTATGTATAAAGTTCAAAAGAAAATGTTATACCTTATATATCATCAGATAGAACATGTCTTAATAAACACACTACCCCTGTGCCCATTGTATAAACCCAACTTAAGGGGCATCTGGAATGTTACTTGTTTTCAACAGGGAATTGAATAAATTAATACTTTGGATGTGTTATATTTTTATAGAATCAAATTTTTAACATTTAAAAATATTAATTAAATCTATTCTAGTATTCCCATCTGTTCCCAAAATCAGAATCTCTTTAAGATAGCAATTATGCCTCTAATTCTATAGTGCTTTTCTCTTCAAGAATACAGGTTAATGTATACACTATCTCTTTTTCTACTCAGCTAATCAATAGGCATACACAGGCAGTAAAGTCATAGGGATAGGGAGTCCTGTTAATACTAAAAACGTTAATGGTCCTTTTCATCAAGTGCTAGTTAATCAGGAAATTATTTCTCCCTGAAATTGATAACCATTGTTATAATTCCTTAGAGGTTTACTGAAATTAGAAGACTGAGATCCCCTTATTATGTGAAACAACCATTATTCAATAGAAACCTAAATGATAACATAAAAACATGGGATCTGAATATCATAATGTTTCCTATCACAAATTGTGTAGCAAATGAATAATCAGATTATTTCAGGCTCGCATTGCTTATTTGGATATTAAAAACTACTTAAAAATTCAGTACTTACAAATTATCTATAAATACTTTAAACTCTCAAGGAACCTGCAATATTAATTGTTGACCGGGGATTTCACTGAGCAAACAAATTATCCCGACAGAATAATGTGTGTCCTTGTTTGTTGTATTTCCCCAGGAGGTAAAACAATAAATTCTAAACTGTAAAGTCACCAAATTTATTTATCTTCTGGCATAAATACTTTCTTGTTCCACAGTGAACCTAAATGAATCCTGCAAAAATAAAGTGCCCTTCGAAGTTCATTGTTTTAAACAAAAGAAAAGCATTTTCTTAACTAGAGTTTGATCCCTATGGTACAAAGATATCACAAGTATCTTTTCCTCAATGAATTATGTTTGGAGACAAAAATATTTGAGCATAAACGTGCTGGTATAAGAAAAAAATGTCAATCTTTTGAAGATCTGCTGTGGAAAACATTATGAGTTTGTAATCAAGTCATTTATTCATTCTTTCTAAAGATGTTTGTTGAGCAGACACTGTGTACAAGATACATTCAAGAAACACAAGATTCACTGTGACAACATGGGATAGAAGATGCCAAAAAAGAGAGCTCAGAATATTGTTTCCAGATATCTGGGGTCAACTTATTTATGCCTAGGCTAAGACTAGAACTCATTTTTCAACACTTTTCCCATGGCACCTTGCTGCCACAAACAGGCCAAAAACTATTTTATTTCAACAAATAACATGTTCCACTGGAGCTTAATGTAGTCACTGATAATTTACTAACTATTGTTGTTTTAAATGGTTTTAAATATCCAAGCAACCACTGGCAACCTGAACCAGAATGCAGGGCCATTACTGCCCAAGTATAAGGAGTTGAGGATAAAGAAGAAACACAAATTACAAAGGAAATGGAAAAGGATGCTCACTTGCTGTCTAGCAATTCAGGTAGTATTACATTGTAAAAAGTGATGAGGCATTTGAATCAGACAGTCTTGTATCTGAATCCAAGCTCAGAGATGTATTCTCTCTGTGATTTGGGGCAAGTTACTTAATACTGGAAAAGCCATGATGTATTTTTTTTCTATGTTTTTCTATAAAAATGCATCATGACTTTTCTAACAACCCAATACATATACATCTCTGCTCCATCTCCTGTGAAATGGGATTAATAAACAGTGAGAGTTTAGTAAACAGCTGTTTTTCTACATTTGCAAAGATAATAAGCACCTTCTATGCAATTCGCATATGTACCTGTGAGGTAGATATTATTATTCCACTTTCAGGTCTTGTTATTGAGACTGAAACTAATATTCTGAGATTATATTGTAAAGTGATAGAGATAAGCTTCGAAACTACACGGTCTATGGCTATAGATCTACTTGCTAGACCAGTGCACTACACTGCAGAGCAAAGGAGACTAAATGAAACAAGAACTATTACTATAAAAATGCATCATGACTTTTCTAACAACCCAATACATATACATCTCTGCTCCATCTCCTGTGAAATGGGATTAATAAACAGTGAGAGTTTAGTAAACAGCTGTTTTTCTACATTTGCAAAGATAATAAGCACCTTCTATGCAATTCGCATATGTACCTGTGAGGTAGATATTATTATTCCACTTTCAGGTCTTGTTATTGAGACTGAAACTAATATTCTGAGATTATATTGTAAAGTGATAGAGATAAGCTTCGAAACTACACGGTCTATGGCTATAGATCTACTTGCTAGACCAGTGCACTACACTGCAGAGCAAAGGAGACTAAATGAAACAAGAACTATTACTACCAAGTAACACTCTCATTGTATAGAAGGCATCCAGTCAACTACATAATATAATAATAAAAATAACCTGTGTGCAAGATATATAAGAAGTATATAAAATTAGTTTTAGGAAGAATCATTACGGTATAAAACTAAATGCTTGGGGACACCCATGGATCCCTCTTTTCATCTATGTTAGTAGTTCTTCCGAGGGGGGCAAATTCACCCTCACCCTCAGAGACATTTTGCAAGTCCACAGACAGTCTGATTGTCATCACTAGGGAGATGCTATTAACCTTTAATGTGCAGAAACCAGAAGTACTGCATTTTTTTTTTTTACAGTGCACATAATTGCTATTATCCCTCATGGCAAAACATTCTATAGCCCAAAATATCAGTAATGTTGAAAAACTCTGATTTATATTATCTCACAATTTTAATTTTAGTCATGCTGGGTTAGAAGAAGGCCCTCTTTGAAGAAAAGTTTATTGATTTTTATGTTTATCAGAAACATCTAAAAATTTTATTGACTCATAATTCCATTAGGGATTCAGATTTTGAATCTATGAGTTCATTCCCTAAATCTACATTTTCAGTAACTCTCAATTTCAGATAATTCTGACGTAAGTGGATTCAAATTTTAGCTATAAAGCTTCCACCTTGACTCTGCTTTAGCTTATAGTGTGGACTAGGAAATACAGAGGTTTGTGAAGAAGCCAGCTTAATAATAGCTATTGCCATAAACACTTACTATGCTTACGTTTTGCAACTTCTCTTATTCTTCTCAGCCAGCTTCCGTATTAGACTAGCACCCTGTAGCAGAGGAGCAGAGACATATTATAGGCAAGGAAGTGTGAGGTACGGTCTGACAAGGAGGTGCTAATAACTCTGCTGAAACTCAGAATTATTCCCTTCTCCCTGAGCCCAATGGGGAGGGGAGGGAGTTGAAACAGGTGTTAAAAGAATTCAGTGTGAAGCCAAAGTCTGTAGTAAAGCCAAGACAATATGTGCTTGGGGAAGAAGGGACAGCAACTGGTGCCGTGAAAGGAATATGGAGTTAGAATTACAGAGAGTTTAAGAGTGGGAGTTTTTATGTGGCAAGTTTGGAGTGAGATCCCAGTTCTGTACGTGGGAGTAACTTGTAACAGGTTCTTTAACCTCTCTAAGGCAATAGTCTTCTTCCATGGCTGTAAGTTAAGATCACCTGGGAGCTTTAAAATAGATAGCAATATCTGGGTCCCACTGTAGACCAATTAAGTCAGGATCTCTGGAAAGAGATGCAGAGTATCAGTATTTTTTTTTTAATGCTCTACTGGTAATTCTAATGTACATCTGGGTTTGAGAACTACCACTCAAGATGCTATCTTTGTTCTTATGTGGAAATAACAAAACAATTAGACAATTCATGAAAAATTTCAGCAAGAAATCTAGGATTTAGTAAGCTTTCCAAATATTTTAACCAATGCTATTATGAATATCATTATTGTTGTTGCTGCTGTTCCTATTGTTACCTTAGTTCTGTCTCTAGTCTGATGATCTTGAGTTCACTCTTCATGTCTGTTTCCTCTACTAACTGGGAATAGTAAAAGTTATAACCTAAAGTTGTCATAAAAAGTAGCAAAGTAGGACTAGGCAGTGGCATGGTGGTTGAGGTGGTTATATGGCCGACTGCACGATTTGAGTTCTGGACCCAGCATGTGTGTGCATGCCCAAAATCCTGGGAGAAGAGTGGAGGAGAAGGGATTGTGGTGTGGTAATCCCCTCAGGGAGTGCTTTCTCCTTCTCTCTCTCTCTCTCTCTCTCTCTCTGATGAGCACATGTGCCCTGTAGCAAATTAAAACAAATACAAAAATAGCAAGGTAATATAATAGCAGGATTTTTTTTTGAGGGATTTTTGCTATAGGATTGTGTGTGCTCACCAGAAAGACACAGAGACAGAGAGACAGAAAGCAAGAAATCACTCTCCAGGGGGGATGGCCACACCACAATCCCTTCTCCTCCATTCTCATCTTGGGATCTTGGGCATGCACAAATCTTCTTGGGATCTTGGGCATGCACACATATGCACCCACACTGAGTTTAAGCCACCGGGTCTGGTCTGGGATTCAAACCGTGGTCGACTACATGGGAGTCCAGCAACATAGCCATTACGTCAACTGCTGGTCCCATGTGAGGATATTTTTTAAGTCAAGGATATACACATGATCATTTTCTTCAGCATTGAACATTATATAATTTTGTGCACATTTGTTAATAGCTCTACTAGTATAGGATTTTATTGACAAACAATTCTTACAAATTTTCATTGCTTTTCTAAGATTCCTCTGTATTAGCTTGTAGTAAAAGAGAATTTTAATACAGCAGATAGCATAATGGTTACATCACTGGACTTTCAGATACTCAACCACTGTTCATGTCCCAGACTTGGCAGCTTACAATTCATACTGGGTACATGTACATGCATGCCCAGAGTCCCAAGAGGAGAATGAAGGAGACGGGATTACAACATGGCCATTCCTCTGAGGAGTGATTTCTCACTTTCTTTCTCTCTGGCAAGTGCATGCACCTTGTAGCAAAAAATATCTCTCTCTTAAAAAAGAAAGAAAGAAAGAGAGAGAGAGAATTTAGGGACCAGCCAGCAGCCAGTAGTGTGTTGGTTAAGGCATATGAATCCCACATGGCCCACTGTGTGTTTCAAGTCTCCGACTTGGTGGCTTGAAAAACATGTTGGGAAATAAGAATGGAGAAGGAATTTCAATGTGGTCATCTCCCTGCTGGGGGTGGTGGTGGGGAGGATATGCTTTCTCACTTTCTTTCTATCTCTGTCTCCAGTGAGCATATAGTGAAACTAAAAACAAAAGCAAAATAAAAAAGGAGAGACAGTTTGAGGGACTGGACAGTGGTGTAGAGTTAAACACAACACTCTGTAAAGCAATCCCACATGCAGACATTCCTGATTTAAGCCCAGAGACCTCTATGAGTATGCCAAGCATACGCTTATCCATGATCCTTGGGTGGCTGACACTGGGGATGGATTGTGGTGTCAAGAAAGATTCTCTAGGGGGAACCAGCAGTTAGCGTAATGGCTATGTCACTGGACTCCCACGTAGTCGACTGTGGTTCGTGTCCTGGACCCGGTGGCTTAAAACTCACGCCAGGCACGTGTGCGTGCGTGCCCAAGATCCCGAGAGGAGAATGGAGGAGAAGGGATTGCGGCGTGACCATCCCCCCTGGGGGGTGATTTCTCGCTTTCTGTCTCTATGTCTCTCTCTGTCTGTCTGGCGAGCACACGCACCCTACAGTGAAAATCTCTCAAAAAAAAAAAAAAAAGATTCTTTAGGGATTCTCTTTCTCATAGAATATGTGAATGAATGAATGGAATTTAAAGGGCCAGAGAATAGTGCAGTAGTAATGCAATTCCCTGTGAAGCTGACTTGCATAGGGAGGTCCTGGGTTCATATCCTGAGGCTTCCCAGTGCATGCTGGGTACAAATATGCTTGTGGTCCTGGCTGACTGAGGCTGAGGGTGGATGAAGACCTTGTTCAGAGTGCCTGTCTCTCTCAGTCTCTTTTCTTTTTCACTCATAGAATAAATGAATAAACTTGAAAAAATGCAATAGTTTCTCTAATAGAGATGGTATTCTAAGGTGCCAATGGTCCAATAATACTATATTAGAGTAGTACAAAATATTTCATAAAATAAATTATTATTGATGTTATTATTATTATCATCTGTACAAAGAAATGTGGAGGATGACTTAATGCAAGATCATCTCCTTATTTAATGGGTTCGTTGAGGGCAGGTAATTTCTACCCCATTAGAGTAGAGTTCTGGGAGTGTGAAGGAAACATCCTTTCTTTGGGGGTTGTGGTGTATATGGGTCTTGGAAAATAGGAGGAAAAAATGCTTTGAAGTATCACTGCAGTAAACCGAGGATCTAAAAATGTAGGAAATCAGTGCCTCAGATATTCCAAGGCCATCCGCATTTGGCAATCTTACATCGCAGATAGGGCTGCAAATGCCAACTTTAATTAATAGAATAAAAAAAGAACAGATGATTGAATATAGTCAGCTTTTTGGTTATCAAACACGACAACTCCGCATTTTAGAATTCATAGTCATTGGCATGGCCATTGATTAATGGATTTTATAAGGAACCTTTGGTTCACAGAAATTTAGTGTACTACCTAAGACCTCTCTGGGAGCTGTCATCCAGAGGCCCAGCATGATCTTCTTTTTACTTTAATATCTAAAGTCTCTTCTCTGTCATTTTCATATTTGCCTTTAACTTTTTTTGTTTTTAAGAGAGAATTTTCTATTGGCACATGCACTCTCCAGAGAGACAGAGAGACAGAAAGCAAGAAATCACCCTCCAGGGGTGATGACCACACCACAATCCCTTCTCCACCATTCTCTTCTTGAGATCTTGGGCACATATGCACATGCACCCAGTGTGAGTTTGAAGTCACTGGGTCCAGGACTCAAACCTTAGTTGACTATATGGGAGTCCAGAAATGTAACCATTACATCATCTTCTGGTCTCCCTTGCCTTTGACTTTAAGATGATGGTCATGAGTCAGGCGGTATGGCATGCTGGTAAAATGCAGCATTCTGCAAGGCAGACCCACCTACTTCACATAATGTAGGAGATTTCCCTGAGTATGGTGACCATACACGTGCCTGTAATCTGAGCTGGCTGAAACTGGGGGGTGGATCTCTGCTTCAGGACCCTGGCAGGGAGTGTTCTCTCTCTCTTTCTCTCTCTCTCTCTCTCTCCTCTGTCTGTCTTTCTGTCTCTCACTAATAGAATAAATAAATAAAATTTTAAAAAAGAATTAAAATAGGTGGGTCAGCTCATTGTCTAGTGGTTAAGGAAACCAGATCTCACATGGCTGACTGTGCTTCAAATCCTGGCCCTGGCTGCAGAAAAGCATGCTGGGTACATGTGTGAGTGTGACCCAAATCCCAACAAGATGGATAAATGAAGAGATAACAACGTGACTGTGGTCCACTGAACAGTGCTTTCTCTCTCTCTCTCTCTCTCTCTCTCTCTCTCATAGGCACACACACCCTCTGGCAATAATATAAAATAAAATATTACTGATGACAGTGGAGCAATATGCTATGTGTTTTAATCATCACTTCTATTGCCTTTATTTTTAGCTTGCTTGGGATGGGAGAGAGTATCCCTGCAGCTCTTTCCAAAAGGAAACAAAGTCTTGGTGTCAAATATTTAGAGTATGATAAACTAGATGCATTGAGATGAAGAAAATATGAAAATAGATAGCATACTTTTACACTATACTGTTTCTGAGGCCTAGAATATTACTGTCCACATATGTAATATGTCTTTCATCAAAAAGTGCTTTGATGCTTGAAATTACTGTTGGATGAAGGACAGAATCATAATCCCCATTTTGCAGATAAAGGAAATTGAGGTTCCAATAAGTGACTTGTTTAAGGCTATCAAGCTTTGAGAAGAAAGATACAGTAAGAACAATATTCCTTACTCTGTATGTGGAAGCTTGCTATTAAAATGTGAGATAGCGATAGTCTTTTAGTCATTAGTGAAATTTTTGTATGTTATTCTAATAAAGTGCAAAGTACTGTTAGCCTGGCTTTTTTTCCTATTTAAGAGAAAGGCTAACAAGCTTGCTTGGTTATATGCATATCAATTATTCATATATTCTAGCTTTTTCTTCAAGAAGAGGATGATGTGAGAACTAGTGATTTTAGGGAAAAAAGAGAAATGAAGATTTTCTACTGATAATTCAGCCTCCAGCCCACAAACTTGAGTGGGTCAACATATTCCTAAATATCTACTGAATCTGCTGCACAAAGGGATCAAAATGGAACGGCAGAGAGATTCAGATCACCTCTTTCTGCACACTCCTGAACTCAGATTGAACTTCAAGTTTAGGAAGAAATGCACCACTCATCAGATGACTAGAAGTCACCTCAGGGCCACAAGAAATATGGGAAAGCAAGAAAATACTCTCTTCCGAGGGAAAAGAATAGCTCCTCTTCATCCACAGACAGTTCAAAGGAAATCATGGAAATGTCTGATAAAGAATTTAGAATATTCATAATGGCAAAGCTAAATGAGATCAAAGAGAAGACAGACAATGAACTGCAGTAGAAAAAGGAGACAGGAGGATACAAGTTCCAGGAGGTGAGGAAATTCTTGCAAGATCTAAAAGATGAATTACACATTTTACAAAAGAACCAAATGGACTTGTTAGAGATGAAGGCTATAATATAGGAAGTCAAAATCTCTCTTGAAAGTATTAAAGCAGACTAGATCATACAAAAAATAGAATCTCAGATGTAGAAGAGAAAATTGCTGACCTAGAACAATCCACCACAAAGACAGAAAATTCCCCCCCAAAAATAAGAATAACATATGAGAAATACTAGATACCATCAAACATCCAAACATCCAGATAATTGGTATCCCAGAAGATGAAGAGACTCGTAAGGGCATTGATAATCTATTATATCAAATTCTGGAGGAAAACTTTCCAAACCTAGAGAGGCATTCAAAGATCCAGTCCCAAGAAATACAAAGGATCCCAAACAGAACCTAAGATCTTCTCCAAGACACATCATAGCCAGATTGACCAAAACCACAGACAAAGAAAAGATACTAAGATTGGCAAGAGAGGAATGTCAAGTTACCTACAAAGGATATCACATTAGACAAACAATGGACCTCTCATTGGAAACAATTCAAGCAAGGAAAGAATAGGAAAATATATTCAAAGTATTAAGGGAAAAGCAATTTCAACCAAGAATATTCCACCCAGCAAGATTATCCTTCATATGGGAAGAAAAGACAAGAACATTCTCAGATAAACAAAACCTGAAATAATTTACCAGCACCAGACCAGATCTCCAAGAAGTTCTCAAGGGAGTGCTATGTCAGGAAAATTAAATACAGACACATAGAAATAAGAGTTCAGAAACTAAGAAAAATGGCCAGCTTAATCATAGGGACAAGTCTGGAGTTGAATCTTATATCCCAGAATTCAGTTGGGAAGATCAAACTGCAACAGAAGCTAGGTTAAATACATGAGACTGAACTGGTGAAATAGCCTTTTATGACTTTTGACTAAAATATTGCTAATTTTCTTCTAGGCTTTGTTGTCTGGTTGTAAAGATTTTTATCCTGTCTGGAGCTTTCAATAGGTTCATGTACCTACTATTTGAACAGAATCCTAACCTGTTTCCCGACTTTAAATTTTAAGCAAAGTTCCTTAGCATTTCTTTGATTTATTAAAGTTAAAACTGCTTTTCTTGAAATTACCAGCTGAACTTGAAAGCAGTTAGATTATTTAAGAAATTCTGTGATCAATAAAATGTGGGGGGAAAGGAATGGATGACAACTATAGACACCAGAGATAGTGTGAAGAAGAGGGTGGTAAAGAGCAGAGGGTCAGAAATAGGAGTTAAAATTACACATATATATATATATATATATATATATATATAAATCACATTTTGTATGCTGTGATGATGCTTAGGGAATGAATGTAAATTAATTAATTAAAAAAAATGTTTCAGGAGAAAAAAAACATGAAAACTGTTTTTCTTGAAGTTAATAAAATGTATTAAAAATACCTATTTGATGACTGTAGTTAGCTATATAGCCCCAGCTAGGTGCTACTTTATAGTATGTTCATTCTATTCACTGAGGTTTATTCCTAAAGTCAGACTTGTGTTCGTGGCTATGTATATATCAGCTGTGCTTGCTATTGAAAATATTTAGATTAATTGAGATCTTTAGTGAATCAATAAAATGTGTGTGTGTGGGGGGGGAAGGCATAGAAAGGAACCATGGATACCAGAGACAATGTGGGAGGAGGGTGGAAGATGGCAGAGGGTGAGAGATAGGGAATCAAGGATGAGAAAAATAGCAAAATATACAGGAAATAAGAAATGGAAAATTATTTGTTGACAATATGTATGTTGATGTACTTGATTGAGCCAATATACAGTGTATTATGGATGGAAAATTTCATTTTGTATACTATAATGATGTATTGTAAATGAATGTAAATAAATACATTTAATTTTTTTAAAAATAGAGGGTGATGTCAGATAATTACAGTGATGAATGCAATTTGGAAAACTCAAAGCTGCATGGTGGACCTAGGTTTGGTTCCTGAGTACACAAGACTGCTTGAGCACATCTGTAACCCTTGCTAAGTGGGAGGCTGGGACAGGATTATCACTGTATAGCGAGACTCTGTCAAAAATACCTGTCTTGGAACATAAAAAAAAAAAAAAAAAGAATGAATAATAATAATAATAATAATAAACCTGTCTTGGGACCAGGAGGTGGCATGTTGGTTAAGGGGCTAGGCTCCCATATGACTGACTGCAGTTCAAGTTCTGGACCTGGAAGCTTGGAAAGCATGCCAGGTGCATGTGTGTGCGTGCCCAAAGTCTCAAGAGGGAAACAGGGGAAGGGTATGTGGCATGGCTATTCCCCATAGGGGGTGACTTTTCTCTCCCTCTCTTTGTCTCTCTATCTTTCCAGTAAGCTTACATGTCCTATGGCACACACACACACACACACACACACACACACACACACACGTCTGAAAGCCTGTCTCTATCTCCCTCCCTCCCTCCCTCTCTCTCTTTCCCACTTTGGAAAAAAAAGAAAGATGAGATATTAGACAAAATAAATAATAGCATGATACCCTGGGAGCAAGGAAGAGATATAAATTATGATTCCT
>NW_006159569.1:2826569-2840651 GCF_000334495.1 Tupaia belangeri chinensis
CCTGCTGTTTTAGAATCTTCCTGTTCGGTTCAGTGTCTTACCTCTTCTTTCCTTCATACACAGATGCTTGCCTTTGAGCTTTTGTTTTTTTGGAAATGTTAGAACATAATAGCCATTTTAAAATGTCATAAGGAGTCTTTTAAAAATATGTACCAAACCTGATTCTTTCATCGCTCACATTAGACCTGAGAAACAGTTATACACTCAATGGTGTCAATTTGCAAGGATGACGAATGGACCCATCTGCCCGAACCTGGTGGTTTATAAAATTAAAGCAGAGAATAGGAAAAACATAAAGTAAATGCAGAGGCAATTGTTTCCTACCATCTGAACTTGGCAGATATTTTTGAGGGTCTTGGGGGTTTCCACAATACATTGCAAATTGGATGCCTGGTAAGTATTTGATAAATACAGTGTCCTTTGTGTGCATACTGCAACCTCATCTTCAGCATCTCAGAGTTCTCTAAGTACATTGGATGTGTAATGTCTTCTCTCACAACAAACTTCTGAGTTTGTTGCTAGTGTTGTCCCCATCTTACAGAGGAGGTGATATTTGGAATCCAGGGTTGTTAATGTTCTATTTGCATTTGGTTCCCACCTCTACCATCTCTAATATCAATGAACTTTGATCCTCAGGAAATATCAGCAGTTGATGTGTTTCATGTTGATAGTATTTTCCACATATTTTATTTTTTATTTGTGGAGAGGTTTTTGCTATAGGGCACGTGCACTCACCAGAAAGAGAGGGACAGAAAGTGAGAAATCACGCCCCCACCCCAGGGGGCTGGCCATACTGCAGTCCCCTCTCCTCCATTCTCCTCTTGGGATCTTGGGCATGCACGCACATGCATGCGTGAGTTTAAGCCACTAGGTCCGGGACTCGAACTGTGGTGGACTACATGGGAGTCCAGCAGCATAGCCATTAAGCCAACTGCTGGTCCCCATATTTTCTGTTTTAAGCTAGCTTATTCATTTTATTTTCCCCACACAACATTCTGAGGATATGTGTCTGAGTCATGTAAGGGGCTCATACTCTGTTTCAAAAACATTGTGAGAATACATGGAACATTTGAAGATTAGTCCTTGTGGTCATTCTTTCTGTCTGCCATAAGATATTCTTTTTGAATGTTCTTTATATGCCAGTCACTATGCTAAGTCATGGTAAAAACTAAACAGATAGAAGTTTTAATTCTATATTATGGCAACCACCTGTGTGTAAAACATAATCTAAGAAAGTCACTGATTTATCTAGTCCACAAATTTTTAATGAGCACCTAATAGATGAAAGCTATATTGCTGGGTTCATGGTTTACACAGGGTAATCAAATACTCCTCCACCCCTGTCCCAAGGAACTAGAAAAAATAAAATAGTGAAGAAAAAAACAAAGGTACAGAAATATGAGCGGACACAGAAGACACTGGGGGGAAAAAATAAACAAAATTGAGCTGAGTCTTGAAGTTCCAGTAAAAAGGTTCTGCAAGTATAGACCCTGGAATTCATTGAAATGTCAAGTCTGAGGTTCCACTCCAGACCTATTGACTCAGAAAATTCTGGGTTAGGGACCAGCACTCTGTATCTAAAACTGTTGTGGTGGTTGCTTTTATATTTCAACTTGGCTGGATAAGAGTGGCCAGACATTGTACCAACCATTATTTGAGTGTGTCTGTGTAAGTGTCTCCAGATGAGATAAGCATTTAAATCAGTGGACTCAGTAAAGGAGATTGCCTTCCCCAATGTGAGTGGCATCAGTCAGTCTGTTGAGGGTCCGAATGTGTCAGAAGTTGATGGAAAGAAAGATTTACTTCTTTCCTGCCTGACTGCCTTGAGCTGTAATATCACTCTTCTCCTGCCCTCGGAGTGAGACTGACATCATCAGTTTTCTTGGTTCTCAGTCTTTAATACACCACCAGCTTTCTGGGTCTTCAGCTTGCAAATTGCGTTTGAGAGATTTCTCAGCCTCCATAACCATGTGAGTCAATACTTCTCTCTTTCTGTCTCTATTTCTGTGTCTAGTTCTATTTCTCTAGAGAATCCACAGTAACACATGGCCAACAGGTGATTTGGACACAGACTAAAATTCAAGAATCACTGGTATAGTAAATGTCTGCAAAACAGAAATTAAAGGAATATAAATTGTGTGACTCCTCAATTTCCTCATCTATTAAATAATACCATTTGGTTTGGCACTGTTGTTAAAGTCAAAACCAAAACTGTAAATAGAATTCCTTAGTTCCAACTTCTCAAAAATGGTAACTCCTTATGTGTTATGTTAATATATTGATTTATATGTATCATATTATATATAGTGTATGTATAGTGTTTGACTTTTGCAGAAGATACTGAGGAAAAAAATAAACAAAATTGAGCTGAGTTTTGAAGTTCCAGTAAAAAGATTTTGAAAGTATAGACCCTGGAATTCATTGAAATGTCAAGTCTGAGGTTCTACTCCAGACCTGTTGACTCAGAAACTGCTGGGTTAGGGACCAGCACTCTGTATCTAAACTGTTGTGGTAGTTGCTTTTATATTTCAACTTGGCTGGATAAGAGTGGCCAGACATTTGACCAACTGTTATTTCTGGGTGTGTCTATGTAGGTGTCTCCAGATGAGATAAGAATTTAACTTTTTCACTTTTTACATACATATATAAAAAGTGAAAATATAGAATGAACATGTCCATGTATGTGCATTGTATACACATACACACATATATGTGTATGCATTACAAAATAATTATCTACATGCATATTGGCCTTTTACAAAAATAAATGCTGGGTCAGCAAATAATGCAGAGGTTAAGGCAGCTGGATCCCACAGAGCCCACCAAGCAGTTGAATCCCAGATCTGATAGCTTGAAAAACATACAGTGCATACATGGGTGCCCAAATTCTCCAGAGGAGAATTGCAGCATTACCATCCTCCCACGGGGATGCTCTCTCACTTTCCATCTCTCTCTCTCCCTCTCTCTCTCTCTCTCTCTCTCTCTATCTTTCTCTAAGGACATGCCCCCTATAGCAACTTAATAACATAAGTAAATAATAAATACTTATAGCATTTTTTCCTACAGTAATGTTATTGTCCCAAAACATAGATACGCAGATAGCTATTCTGTAGATAGATAAACATAAAGAAAGAAAAGTAAATATAACAACATATTGATACTTGTTTAATTTAATCAGTATGTAATCGGTGATAATTTACCATTCATTCATTGTTTTTATATGTTTTGATGAATTTCATAATAAAATTTTAGAGAGGAAAAACCTTTTTGGTTTCCTCTGTGGAGGTTATCTCCAGAACATTTTTGTATGATATAAAAGTCAAACTCACTACTTCATTTTTTACTTTATTTCTTCATCAATACTCTCTCTGAAATGCTTCTGACTATTTTCAAGTAGTAAAATATCTACACAAGTCAAACATTCCACCTACTTGGGAAATTTAAAGGATATATCATCTTCTGCTTACAAAGCCATAATTCCCAAACTTAACTGCACATTAAATTACCAGTATTAAAAATTGCTGATGGCCAAATTCCACCCATGGAAATTCTAATGTATTTGGTCTGGTGCGAGACCCACCTATTGCTACTTCCAACCTTCCTGTGTTTTTTAAAGCACATCCCATGTTGTAAAATATTGGTCTAAAACTAAAGGCTTTTATTAAAATATTCCCCAGGGGGAATAGTCACACTGCAGTCCCTTGTTTTTAATTCTCCTCTGGGGATTTTGGGTATGCATGCATACATGCCCAACATGAGTTTGAAGCTATCTGGTCTGGAACTCTAACCACGGTCAACAACATGGGAATCCAGTGACATAACCATTACGCCATCTCTGGTCCCTGCCATGCCATGTTATAGTTTCTTATCTTCTGTATAAAACATTGAATAGAACAGAGAATGATTCTCAGAGAAATAATTTATGTGATGAGTGTAAGAAGTTTCATCAGATTTTCTTATTCCAATAGACTTAGATATCTAGAATGGGAAAAAAAATCATTAGGGTTTAACATAGTATCAATTTATTTGTCTATTTATTGTGATAAACCTGTGGTTGGCAAATGTTCTATGTAGTCGCCTCTAAACAAATCTAGAGAAAACATAGATTCCTATATTTGAATAAGAATGGATAGTTCAATTTATTAAATAAATAATTAAATTGTACGTGTGTGCGTGTATATTTATGTATGTATGTATAGATAGATAGATAGGTATAGGTATATAATTTTAAAGGAAAGTTGTTAATGATCGGTTAAGATTCAAGACCTGGTTTTACATAGAAATAAACCTCTTGGGGGAGAGGGGCACTTCCACCTCTGGCTGTGTGGAACCTCTGGGTTCACCTTCACTGCCGTGAGTTCTCCCTACCTCAGCCAGGGCCCCCCCTTCCAGACCCCAGTGCTAGTCAGGTAGGCAAGTGTCTCTCTTACTCTTGTTCTTCTCTGTCCCTTCTAACATTTTTTCCCCTCTTTTTAAAAGACTAGCTTTCTGCCCTGTTTGTCCCTTTCTCTTGTTAATTTATCTCCTCCTCCCTCAATGAGCATAGAAAGTATCCAGGCACCTACATCACTGACTGTGTTGGCCCTTCATGCGGCATGCTGGTGTGCTGCATAGTTTTCTATTTTTAAACCAATGTTATCACTGATGACATGATTTCAGTTTTTTCTCCTTTTTTTATTTTAGTTTTTTTTCCTTCTTTTTTCTGTGCCTTTTCTTCCTATTTCTATCTCCTACTTTCTTTTTCTTTTACCTTACTCTCCTATTTTACTGCTCAATCTTGACCCACTGCCTAGAGAAGACCAGGTGCATAGAAGCTAAACATCTGAACGTTGTGAGTTTTAGAGAATTGTTTGCCCCTCATTGTAGTGGCTGCAAAAAGAGTGGAACTCCCCTTATAAATCTGATTGCAAACTTATCTTCTAATTCCCACACTGGAGAAGACAGTAGAAGAGAGAAAATAGCACCAGCCTATTTCACAGTAAGGAAAATACATGAGCTCACAGTCACAGAAACCTTCAACAACAAATTAGCCAAAAGTGAATACATTACCAAATGACTAAAAATCAGAGAAGAGCCTCAAGGATGAGAGAATCAAGTAATACATCTCCAGCAAGGGAACACGGTAACTCATCTTCAAGTAGAGAAACTTTAGAGGATATTACTGAAATGTCAGAAAAAGAATTTAGAATATTTATGGTAACAAAACTATATGAGATGCAAGAAAAAAAAGACATTGAGCTCCAAGAGATGAGGAAGTCCTTCCACGGTAGGAAAGAAGAATTGAACACCATAAAAAATAATCAAATAGCACTATTAGATATGAAGGTTGTAAAACAGGAAATCAAAACCTCTCTCAAAAATATTAAAAGCAAGTTAGATATGCAGAAGATTGAATATTGGGAGTAGAAGACAAAACCTCTGACCTAGAAAAAATTATCAGAGATACTGATAAAACAACCAAGAAAACTGAGGATAATATAAGAGAAATACCAGATACCATCAAACACCCAAACATGCGAATAATTGGTATTCCAGAACATGAAGAAACTAATAAGGGCATTGATATTCTATTCCAAGAAATTCTGCAAGAAAACTTTCCAAGTCTAGAGGAGCACTCAAACATCCAGACCCAAGAAATACGAAGAGCCCCAAGTAGAATCAAACCAAGAAGATCCTCTTCACAGCACATCATAGCTAGATTGACCAAAACGATAGACAAAAACAAGATACTAAGATTGGCAAGAGAGAAATGTCAAATCACTTACAAAGGCTATACCATCAGGCTAAAACCCGACCTCTTATCGGATACAGTGCAAGCAAGAAAAGAACGGGGAAAATATTCAAAGTGTTCAGTGAAAAACAACTTCAACCAAGTGTACTATACCCGGCAAGATTATCCTTCATATGGGAAAAGAAGATAAAAATATTCTCGAATAAACAAAATCTGAAAGAATTTACCAACTCCAGACCAGCTCTTCAAGAAATTCAGAAAGGAGTACTATACCAAGAAAACTAAAGAGAGACAGACAGCAATAAAAGGATGAAAAACAACCAAATATATGGCCAACTTAATGGTAGGGACAAGTCTGGAAATATTGACAATAACATTGAATGTTAATGGATTAAATTCTCCTATTAAGAGACACAGACTGGGTGAATGGATTAAAAATCAGAAGCCCTTCATATGCTGCCTACAAGAAACCCATCTCATGGATAAAGACATGGATAAAGTGAAGGGCTGGAAAAAGGTATTTCATGGAAATGGAACCAAAAGGAGTGGGAGTCACTATACTGATTTCAGACAAAATAGACTTTAAGACAAAAACTGTAAAAAGAGACAAAGAAGGTGACTGTATAGTAGTAAAAGGACTAATTCACCAAGATATAATGCCTATAAATATTTATAGAAATTTCCACCCAAAAAACACAAGATATACATTTTTCTCAGCCCCACATGGTACTTTCTCAGACTGACCACATGACAGGGCATAAAACCATCCTTTACATATTCAAAGACATAGAAACTATTTCCACATGGAAACTAAATAACTTACTTCTGAATGACTTCATGACTACTGAAGATATTAAGACTGAAATCAAAAGATTCATGGAAACAAATGATAATGAATACACAAGTTCCCGTAATTTATGCAAAAGCAGTCATAAGAGGGAAGTTCATAGCAATTAGTGCACACACGAAAAAGATGGGAAGGTGGCAAATAGATAACCTAACATGATGCCTCAGGGAATTGGAAAAACAACAACAGAAAAATCCAAAAAATGCCAGAAGAAAAGAAATAATAACGATTCAGGCAGAAATAAATGAAATAGAAGATTAGTGAACTATACAGAAAATAAATGAAAGCAAAAGCTGGTTCTTTGAAGAAATAAATACAATTGACAAAACCATTAGGTAGACTAATTAAGAAGGGAGAAAGGAACCAGATCCATCAATTTACTATGAATCAGGCAACATTACAACAGACATAATAGAAATACAAAACATCATCAGAGGATACTATGAGTGACTATATATCAACAAAAAGAAAATCTGGTTGAGATGAACAAATTCCTGAACACATAAAGTCTACCAAGATTGACTCAGAATGACATAGAAATCCTGAATATACCTATATCAAGCAATGAGATTGAATTAGTAATAATCTCCCAACAAAGAAAAGTCCAGGTCCTGATGGCTTCAATGCTGAATTTTACAAAACTTTTAAAGTGGTAACCCCCATTCTACTCAAACTGTTTCTAGAGATCCAAAAGGAAAGGACCCTTCCAAATTCATTCTATGAAGCCTCCATTGCCCTCTTTTCCAAAATGGATAAGGATATGACAAAAAAAAAAGGAAAACTACAGACCTATATCTCTATGAATAAAATTCTCAGCAAGATACTTGCTAACCATATTCAAAATAGTATAAAAAAGGTTATTCATCACTACCAGGTAGGCTTTATTCCAGGGATGCAAGAGTGGTTCAACATATGCAAAACCATAAATGTAATACACCATATTAATAGGAAGAAAGATAAAAACCATATGATCATTTCAATTGATGCAGAAAAAGAATTTGACAAAATACAACATTCCTTTGTGATTAAGATTCTCAATAAAATTGTCATAGAAGAATTTTTTCTAGCATAATAAAAGCCATCTATGAAAAACCTATAGCCAACATGATACTGAATGAGGAAAAACTGGTACAAGACAAGGCTGCCCACTTTCTCCACTACTATTCAATATAGTAATAGAAGTCCTAGCCATTGTGATCAGACAATAGAAGGAAATAAAATACATTCAAATAGGGGGAAAAGAAGAGCTGAAATTATCTCTGTTTGTATACATAGAAGACCCAATAGAATTCACAAAAAAACTTCTTGGAGTAATAAATGTATACAGTTACAGTAAAGTGGCAGGATACAAAATCAATTTATGAAACTCTATAGTATTTCTATATACAAACAACATGCAGACAGAGACAGAACTGAAAAAAGTAATCTAATTCACCATAGCCACAAAAAGTATAAGGTAACAGGGACCAGCAGATGGCATAATGACTATGTCACTTGATGTAGCAGTAGTCAACCACATGTAGTCAACCACAGTTCCAGACCTGGCTTAAACTGAGGCTTAAACTCATGCAGGGCACGTGTGTATGCATGCCCAAGATCCCAAAAGGAGAATGGAAGAGAGGGGATTGCAGCTTGGCAATTTTCCTTGTGGGGTGATTTCTTGTATTCTGTCTCTCTGTCTCTCTGTCTTTCTGGCAAGCCCAAGTGTCCTGTAGCAAAAACCTCTCCAATAAATAAATAAATAAATAAAAATAAAAAAAGAAGTATAAGACACTTAGGAATAAAACTTACCAAGGAAGTCAAAGACCTCTATAAGGAAAACTATGAAAACCTTAAAAAAGAAAATCAAAAAGGACACAAAAAAGTGGAAGAACAGTCCATGTTCCTGGATTGGCAGAATTAATATAATCAAAATGGCAATTCTACACAAATTAATCTACATATTTAATGCAATCCCTATAAAATTATAAGAGATGTTCTTCACAGATCTAGAAAAGCCCATCACAGAATTTGTTTGGAATCATGAAAGACCATGTGTTGCCAAAGCCATCCTGTGCAAGAAGAGTGGACTGGGTGGGATGAGACTTCTTGACCCCCAAATTTATTACAGAGCTGTGGTAATCAAAACTGCATGGTATTGGCACAAAATGGACATGACGACCAGTGGAACAGAGTAGAGACCCCAAAAATAATCCCCAAAATATACAGCCAACTCATCTTTGACAAAGGGTGCCAGTCAGTCCAGTGGAGAAAGGAAAACATTTTTAACAAATTGTGCCGAAAAAACTGGGTATCCACCTGCACGAACATGAATCCGAACCCCCTACCTGTCACCATTAACAAAAACTAACTCAAAGTGGATCAAAGATCTAAACCTAAGACTGCAAACTATAAAACTACTGGTGAAAAATACTGGAGAAACTCTGGGAGATATTGGGATAGGCAAAGACTTCTTAAGTAAGACCCCAAAAGCACAGACAGTAATCATCAAAATAGACAGGTGGGATTACATCAGATTAAGAAGTTTCTGCACAGTAAAGGACACTGTAATTAGTGAGAATGGACAGCACTTGGAATGGGAAAATATTTTTGTTAACTCTGCCTCAGATAAGGGACTGATATCCCAACTACACAGGGAACAAAAGTGGCTTATCTGATAGAAAATGACTAACCCAATTAAATAATGGGAAAATGAGCTGAACAAAAATCTTTCTAAGGAAGACATACGAACAGCCAAAAAGCATATGAGGAAATACTCAACATCCCTCATCATAAAGGAGATGCAGATTAAAATCACAAAGAAATAACACCTAACCCCTGTCAGAATGGCAAAGATTAAAAATATAAAAAGTGGTAAGTGTTGGCAGGGTTGTGGTGAAAGGGGAACTCTCCTAACTGTTAGTGGGAATGTAAACTGGTTTAGGCACTGTGGAGAACAATATGGAGATTCCTCAAAGATCTACAAATAGAACTACCAATTGATCCATCAGTCCCACTTTTGAGTATCTACCCAAAGGACAGGAGAATGCTCAGTTAGAAAAGCACTTTCACATTGATGTTTATTGCAGCATTATTCACAATCACTAAGACATGGAATCAATTCAGATATCCACAAACAGATGAATGGATTGAAAAAGTGTGGCACATATACTCTATGGAGTATATGTATTTTTACTCAGCCATAAAAAAAAACAACAAGACCCTGGAATCTGATAGAAAGTGGTCGGATATGGAGGATCTATTGCTGAGTGAAGCTAGCCAGGATATGAAATAAAGATATTGTATGTATCCACTTAATATATACCAACTATTTGTACTTTATGGTAGAGATCAAAATATTGGAGGGTATAAAAGCAGTGAAAATAGTTAGGGGTGCTGAAGATGGTGTGGAATGGGGTATGAGAAAGGAAAAGTATAGAGAAGGATAGCAAGAGAACAAATAGAGAGGCATGATATTAGTGGGACACAAAAATGGTTTATTACCCGTTGTTGATAACATGTCTCGTATTCTCACCTGGACTGGTCTGAGAAGTATTTCATGCTGGATAAATTCTTTTTACAAGCAAAATGATATATATTATTGAATGTTTAAAAAATAATGAAAATAAAATAAATAATTTGGAAAAAATTATGAAAAGCTATTTCATGATCATGATATAGATACTAATGATTTTGTCTTGACAAATATGCATTGTAATCCTTCTGGAAAAGTAAATTTAATACATTGTAAAGATATATGTGATTCAATGTAATATAAACAAGATTGTGATAATAAAAATTTCAAAAAAGATAAAAAATCTAAATGATGTATAGCAATTGAATTTATAAATAATAATAATAAAGAATAATAAAATAAAAAATAGACAAAAGAAGTAAACCTTTTGGGAACCAAATGCCAACTGTTTTAAATCTATAGTTTGTTTGTTTGTTTGTTTCTTTCTTTCTTTCTTTCTGTCTGTCTTTCTTTCTTTCGAGATGATGAGTATACTTGATCATTATCCATTGTATTCTAATACTGAAAAATTCCATTATATCACCACAGGTATGTTCAATTATTTTATGTTAAAATAAAAGCAGTTATTGGGACCACAAGATGATGTAATGCTTACATCACTGGACCCCTATGTAGCAGTTTGAGTCCCAGACCTGGAGACTTCAAACTCACACCAGACGTGTGTTCACGTGTGCCTTAAATCCCAAGAGGAGAATGGAGAACAAGGGATTGCCGCATGGCCATCCCTCATGCCTGGGGGAGATTTCTCACTTTCTGTCTCTCTGTCTCTATCTCTCTCTTCAGCAAGCTCAAACACCATATATAGCAAAAATATCTCTAAAAAATAAATAAATAAAATGAAATGAATTCTAGCATTTGTCTCCACAATGTAATAATTTCTTAAGTTGGAAATGTTCTGAGTTCATGTTTGTGTTTTCTATGTGTAATGTTCTGTGGACACTACTAAAAATAAGTTTATATTTATGAACTTGTAATAGAAATGTTGCATCTTATGAAAGTTAAACTTTTTTGAGAAACATTAGAACTAGAGAAAAAATATGTAACATGGCTACTTAAAACTTTATTGCCAATATGATTGCTTTTAATAATCCATTATAAATTTGCTGAAGTGTATTTGTAGAACTGTTTTTACTTTATTCAGTAAGATGAAGTCTATAAGTATGTACTATGAAATGTGCTCTCCAAAAACCTAGATTTTATCAAAGTTCTCCTACTTTAGCCTTTTCATTAATCAAATAGTTCATACTTGAAATCATTTAGAGATGATTAGAAAGAAAAGGAGAGAAGAAGGGAGAAAGGAAGAGAAAAGAAAGTATGCAAAGAGTAGGCCAAATGTGTAAGCATGGATCTTGTGGTATTTTAGGTCACGTGAATATTTTGATTTATAGTTTCAAATGTTATTTATAGCAAAGTTTACTGTAATGGTAATTTTACGTGTCAACTTGCCTGGCCCACAGTCTACCCAGATACTTGTTCAAACATTATTATGGGTTTGTCAGTACGTGTATTTCTGGATAAGATTAACATTTGTGCCATCAGGCTGAGTTAAGCAGTTTGCCTCTCTATTGTGGATGAGTTCCATCCAACTATTCTTTTCATAAATATTTACCGAGTACCTACCATGTATTATGAGTGAAAAAGGAGAAAATATCAAATCTACACATGATATCTTAGAATCTTCACTTTATAAAGTATTCTCTGGGTCATCCCCAATGCTAAAAGGGCATAGATATTTTCAGTAGGAAAATAGAACATAAGATTCTGAAACGAGGGGCCAGGAAGTGTTGTAGTAATTAAGGCACTGGACTGCTGTAGCCAACCACAGTTCAATTTCCAGACCTGACAGCTTGAAAATTATGCTGGGCTTGTGTATATGTGTGTGTGTATGTATGTGTGTGTGTATATGTGTGCATGTACACAAAATCCTGAGAAGTGCCTGGAATAGGAGGAATTGAGGCATGGCCATATCCCTGGGGTGGGGGGAGGGGATTTCTCACTTTCCTTGTCTCTGTCTCTGTCTGTCTCTGTGGAGAGCACACAAAAACCAAAAGATTCTGAGTCACACATTTTCCCGATCAACACAGGGAGGACTAGAAATAACAAAAATATCCCAGGAAAGCATTGATTAATTAATGTCACTAAAGATACTTAGGAAAGGGCTATCCTAGGTGATTCATTTATCCCAGGAATAGTTTGTTTATTTTCCTTTTCTCCACACCCCTCCCAGTGTTTTTCTGCTCTTGTGTTGGTAAAGTATCTATTTTTAACCTCAGCACTCAGAAAGTTATGAAGAGAAAAGAAATATGGAACTATATACAGGGTAATTTTGTCTGTTGGAAGAATTTTAACACCAAATGTTCAATCCTGATTCACTGAACAAATATTTAATTATAATAATAGCTAACATTAAATATGTAGCTAAGTGTCACACAATTTACATGCTATATTAGTTTTCCATTGCTGTGTAAAATAAAGCTATGAGATTTGGGCTTAAAGAACTCCCACATATCAGCTTAAAGTTCTGTAGGTCAGAAGTCCAGGCATGCCCAGCTGAGCTGTCTGTTCAGGGTTCTCATGAAACTGACATTCAGGTTAGACTCTTATCTAAAGACTTTGGAGGAGGTTCCACTTCCAATTTTATTTAGGTTGTTGGAAGAATCAAGTTCCTTTCTTGTGGATGTAGCCATGAGGTCCTCATTCTTAATTGGTTTATTTATAGCTGGCCAGTGCTCTTGCTCTAGGGGCCTCCTGAATTCCTTCTCACATGACCCCCACCATACACACTACCACCACCACCCTATCCCTACTCAAGCCTCTTCAAGGTTAGTAACATGATGTCAAGTTTTTGTCACTTGTCATGCTTCAAATCTCTGACTTTTTCTGTCACTAATAAGAAAAACTTGTCTGCTTTTAAAGAGCTCATATATAATAAGTCAAGTAGACTCCTCACACATTATTTTCCTATTTTAGAGTAAACTTAATTTCACACACAAAATTTCTTTGTCATATAAGGTTAAAATTATCACAGATAATATCAGAGGACAAAGGACAAAGAAACCATTATAGACTACAGCCTACTACACATATTTTAACTCTTACCTTTATTAAGTTAGATATCACTACTCCCAATGTCCACAGAGTTTAATGTTCAAGATCACATGATTAATAAATATTTTATAACAATAGTTTGAATTTAAGTCTTTCTGTTTCTGCTCTTCCCACAATTCTCTAATTGACAAAGCTTTTGTGAGCACCTATTCAGTATTATGGTCTAGAGATAAAGGGATGAGTAATACTTTTCATTGCCCCTCAAAAGCAAAAAGAAAAAAAAATAGCAGGTCTATTTTATTTGATTGTTTAATGATTAATTCCTAATACTTACTATATGCTGTTTTAAGACCTTTGTACATTTGAGTTCATTTAATCCTCACAATAATCCTATGAAGTAACTATTATTATTTCCAAGGTTAAAACATTTGTACCTGGCAAAGTTTAATCTCTTGTAGGCACTCACACTCTGGAATGATCCATATTTAAGTTCTGTGTTCAATTGCCAGCTCAAAAAATGGAGGCAGATGTTTTACATACCATGCTCTATTTTGTTTTACAAAATAAAAATTTATGTTAAGTTTTACTATAAAGGATTTTTCTTCTTGATGTTGTTTAAATTTGAGGATTTTCCTGAAATACCTGGAGCTCTGACAACACTGGGCTAACATTGTCTATAGCAGCAGTTCATTGGAGCTGAGCAGTATACTCCCTACTATTCAGCCCTGGAACTCCTGTCTAATTTACCCTATTCCTCACTATTCCTTACTGTCTCCGTAGAGTAAAAGAGTTAGTTACTATTAAATACCTCCACTAACATTGTTGTATTCTCTAATAATGGAGAATTTTAAAAAATATATGAGAAGTAGAATATTGAAAGATAAATGTAGAAGTTGGAGACAGCAAAATACAAGCCTTCCTCCCTTGATTTCAACTGCATGA
>NW_006159569.1:2840798-2886177 GCF_000334495.1 Tupaia belangeri chinensis
CTCTTTCCAAATATAATTCTAGGTTATGTTAAGTTACAATTGATGAGTGCTTACATCATCTGAGTCTATGATGATGATTTTTTTTTTGGTGAGTTAGTTCACATACATATTTCCCTTTATTTCTTACACTTTAAAAATCTTTGCTTTGCTTTCCAGAAAGCATTTTGCCCATGAAATTTGAGTCACACTGAAGGAAAACAGAACTAGTAACTCAGTGGAAAATCAGTAGGCTTTATGCCTGAGGAACCCACGCATTTGTGTTAGATAAATGTCTCCCTACCTGGTTTTTGTTCAGCCCGTCCACCTATATAAAACCTCACAGCAGCCACATCTGTATTCAGCCACAACTCTTTGTGAAAGGGACAGCTTGAAAACCTATTAAAAATACATTGTTACTATGAGTATTTTGTTCCTCTTTGCTATATAATAAGCTGAAAACTACAGTAGGTGAGCATGCTATAGGGAAGACTGCTGTTCCTTTTATTGACTTTATGGCCACACAGACTAATAGAAAATGCATTTTATATCACACAGGTGAACTCAATCACACTGAACTCAACAGGATGGAATATTTTCCTTAAATTTAAGTTGTAAATGGCAGGTTGGTTTACAATAAATATCTGGGACAATAAAATGTCACTTCTTTATAGAGTCTTCTAATAAAAAATACCTATGTTATGAATAATATTTTAAGTTTCTGACTATGTAGCTAATGTTCATTATAGAAACTTTGAAAAAAAAATTGGAGAGTTTTTTGCTATAGGGCAGAGACAGAAAGCAAGAAATCACCCCCCAGCGGGTATGGCCATGCCATTCTCCTCTTGGGATCTTGGGCACACATGCACATGAGCCCGGCATGAGTTTAAGCTACCAGGTCTGGAACTGAAACCACAGTCGATTACATGAGAGTCCAATGACATAGCCATTACGCCAACTGCTGGTCCCCAGAAACTTTGAAAATTTTTAAGAAGTATATGAAAAAATAAATACTAGCTGCAATTTTTACCATCAGACTGTCAGTATGTAGAAACTGAATTTATTTCTTTCATATTAACTTTGCACATGCCAAGATATTTATGTCATTACTTCTTTTCCTTTAAAATTCACTGTTCATAAGACATTTAACATTTTTTTTTCTTTGAGAGGTTTTGGCTATAGGGCATTTGCACTCACCAGAAAGACACAGACAGAGAGACAGAAAGAGAGAAATCACCCCCAAGGGGGGATGGCCATGCTGCAATCCTTTCTCCTCCATTTTCCTCTCAGGATCTTGGGCATGCACACACTTGTGCCTGGTGTGAGTTTAAGCCACCGGGTCCAGGAATCTCAGCATGATCAACTATATGGGAGTCCAGTGACATAGCCATTACGCTAACTGCTGGTCCCAACATTCTTACTCTATCTTAAGTTATCTTCTTTCTGAGTCTCTCTTTTTTTGCCTTCCATTTTGCTTCTTTTAGAAAATTTTCACTGTGATTTACATTTCTCCAAAAGACTCTTAGTGTGGTGCTACTCAGATAAAATTCTGGGTAGTTTTCTTCAGATGAAATTGTGGATACTGTTACTAATTACAAGTGATTATTGTTACTCATGTGTTCTTTTTGTTGTGATAGTAATATTGCCATCTATAAATTCTTTTTACAAAAGAATTATTTATTAAATTTGATTTATTATTATTATTTTTAAAATTTGCTATAGGGCATATGTGTGAGACAGAGAGAGAGAAAGTGAGAAAGCAAATCACCAGGTCTGGGACTCAAACACCATGGCCAGCCATGTGGGAGTCTAGTGCCTTAACCAACATGCCACCTATTGACCCTGCCATCTGTAAATTCTGTTTTATTAGTGGAAAATTTTCTTCTAGGAGAGTTTTACAAATGTGTTGTTCCATTATGAGTTTAGCAGTACCTCTAGAGCAAGTAATTAAAAAACAGTTCTTGGGGCCAGCAGGTGGTGTGGTTATTGAGTCACTGAACTCCCATGTGGCCAACCACAGTTTGAGTTCTGGACCTGGCAGTTTGCTTTCTCTCTCTTTCTCTCTGTCTCTCTGTCTCTCTCTCTGGTGAGCCCATGTGCCCTATAGCAAACTAAAAATAATAATAATAAAATAAAATAATTTTTAAAAGCATCAATCCTCTACTCTGATATCATGAGAACCAGCTGAGTACATTTTAGAGATCACAGATAGGCCAGTAAAATTGAGCTACTCACATGCCTCTCACGACGGTGCTTCCTTGGATGGTAGTTATGTGGTTCTACATCTAGAAATCCTCATGAGACAAAGGCCCAGCTCAGCTAAATGACTGAGCCCAGTAGTTCATTCTGGACACTGCATGTTGTTCCTTTCTACACACTAGCTTCTGACCATGCCATGTTACTGTGTCATGGCCAATAGATGCAAAGGACATCCTTTATAGTAAATATGAGAAACATGTGCAAGTTGCATCACATATCAAATAATTAAATGTAGTCATGATGAAGACAAATCAATAATAAAAATAATAACTTTAAACAAGAACTTCTTCTGTATTATTTACATTTCTATATAGGTCTTCATATGTTTAATACTCTCATTTGGGCCTTTGAAATTTATATATGTATTCATATGCATATAATATTTACATCACAGTTTAGTCTATATCAATATATCCTGGGACCAGCAGGAGTGCAGAGGTTAAGGCAGCTGGATCCCACATAACTGACTCTGCTATTTGAGTTCCAGACCCAGTGACTTGAAAATCACATTGGGTATATATATGTGCATGCCCAAAATCCCCAGAGGAGAATGAAAGATAAGGGATTATGGCATAGCTATCCCCCATGGGGGGGGGGAGTGATTTCTCACTTTCCTTCTCTCTCTGGCAAGTGCACATACCCTGTAGCAAACGGGAAGAAAAACTGAAAATTAGTAAGCTATTATAATTTTTGTTAGGGTGACTATATAATTTGGAAACTGGGACATTTTGCAGTTGAAGGAGACACTATTATTAATCACACTATTATTAATCACACTAAAAATAAACATAAACCAGAACCATCACACGCATCCTAAGAATTAACTCCTTAACTCTTGTCCAAAGAGCCATACATGGGGCTGGTCAGTAGTGCATCTTTTAAACCTTTGGGAGGTGTGCAGGGAGCCTGACCCAACATATCTGACATATCTGACTGCACATGGCTGACCACCGTTTGAGTCCTGGTGGGACACAAAAATGGAGGAAAAGTTATTGTTGTCTGACCACGCACTGGGGGATGCTTTCTCTCTCTCTGGAAAATGCATGTGCCCCCTTGTGATTAAAAAACAAAAAAGAAAGAAAGAAAAAGCCTTTGTTTTTCAACATTGCTGTTTTTCAGAGTGAGAACATGAGTAATTGAAAAGCCATACACACACACACACACACACACACACACACACACACACACAAATGTTGGCTTCTTACTTACCATGCTATTTCAAATAGCATAATCATCATTTTTCCCCCTGAAAAGTATGGTTTTTAAGAAGGGGTGATTTACAATGATTTTACATTGAGTTCAGCAGCAAATTATGGCTCAATGTGTCAAAATGAATTGGAGACAAGAAAGGGAAAGTTATAGATGGTAAACAATAGCAAATAGTCCAAGAATATCTATTATAACATTTATCTCATTTAAAAATACGTGCAATTAATATCCATAGAAGGGGTCAAACATGGGCCATTATATAGCAGATGTGTAGCTTAGTAGGAAGTGAGAGATTAAAAACTCTAGCCTGAAACTGATAGAAATCCAAATTCAATGGCTTATGTCTAAAGGCCTTAAAACTCCAGCCCCATTTATCTTTCCTATTTATTTCTCATGTCTCCAAACATTAACCTTAAATGTAAACCAAAATGATCAGTTCTGTACATTTACCTGCATTTATTTCTTATCCTTTTATTTTTTTATTTATCAAATCTAAGTTTAAGATAAAGACCACCTCAATGGAACTTTATCTAATTTCCTCAATTACTTTTAGGACACCTTCTCTACTTTCCCCCTAGCTCTGCTCCAGACTTGTACACACAAGTCACATGAAAGACCTAAGCTCCATCTTTAAGATCTTACTATAATTTCCAGAAAAAAAGTAATGATTTATGCTTAATAAAATTCTACAAAAATGTTTTTTTAAAATTGGAAATTTAGGTTATTTATATTTTGTTTCTGTCAAACAATTAAAAATAAAAGTGTTAGAGGATGTATGTGCTCACCAGAGAGAGACATAAAGAGACATAGAGACAAATACAGAGAAAGTGTGAAAACACTCCCTCATGGGGGATGGTCACGCCATAGTCCCTCTCTTCCACACTTCCTTTGGGCATGGGCTCACATGCCCACACACCCAGCATGTTTTTCAAGTCTCTGAGTCTGGGACTCAAACTGCACAGTTGTCCATGTGGAATCCAGCTATCTTACCCACCATGCTACCAACTGGGCCAAAACATTTTTTTTTTAAATAGTAGACTAGAGATACCTAAGTAAAAAAAGTGAAAGTAAAATTTTCTCTTTTGTAAAAACTGAGATATGCCCTAGGTTTTAGACAGAATTACTTGAAAGTCCTGGCATTTAGCTTAAGTTCTTATCTTCTACTGGTTTAGAGTAAGCCTCATGTCTTTCCTGCTTTTAGCTATAAACATAGTCTGATAAGGACCTAGAATCAGATGTACAATTCCTAACATTTTAGATTCAAGATTAGTATCTTGATTTCAAAGATGCTAAGTTGCCTGAAATGGTATTTAGAAGCTGCTGTTTCACACTGATATAATTAAGATATGGCCCCAGTAAAGATAAACTATGAAAGCTTTCCATTCACTTCCTCTATTCTCAATTATTTGTCATATATTTTTGTTCTGAAAGAAAAAAAGAAAGAGGTAGCAACTATTATTATTTTAAGCCATGTATTATTTCAAAATTTATTAACTGTATTTTTATCATTTTCATAATAATATTTAATGATACAATTAAATAGTCATTATAAATCTTAATAATTTTATTCCAGATTGTCACTTTTTCATATGAAGCTCCTTATCCCATTCTTGGCATAATAAATATACATTCATTAATTAGCTGAACTAAATATTTCAAATTATCTTTGGTTAGTTTTTCTTTTCTGGAAAATATACATTAATCAGGTTTTCAGTTATCCAAAGAGTTTATATATATCTTTGCATGGCCACTATATGACAATAAAAATTTGGCTATGAAGAGAACTCGGGGTCCATAACTTTCACACAAGACTAGTCAAAAATGTTAATGCAGATGAAAGACTGAAGTTAGATGTTTTTAGATATCTAATACTTACCATACATTTTATTTTATGTTAGTTTTTCTATTTTAAACTAGAAGTTTTCATTAAAAGAGAGATACTTGTTAGTCTTGTTTCCATAGTGTTATAGATATTATGGATATCCTCCTCTGTTCTTTTTTTTTTTTTTTCTTTTTTTGGAGAGGTTTTTGCTATAGGGTGCATGTGCTCGCCAGAAAGACACAGAGAGAGACAGATAGACAGACAGAAAGCGAGAAATCACCCCGCAGGGGGGATGGCCACACCACAATCCCTTCCCCTCCATTCTCCTCTCGGGATCTTGGGCACGCAAGCACACGTACCTGGTGTGAGTTTAAGCCACCAGGTCTAGTACTCAAACTGCAGTCGACCACAGAGACATAGCCATTATGCCAACTGCTGGTCCCTCTCTGTGTTCTTTATGTCTGTAAATCTCCATTTTTCTGTAGCAAAGGAAAAATATCCTGTGTTGACTGGCCACTATGTTTCTAGTCATTTGGTTTCCTGAATATGTGAATTAAACTGTTAATAATTTCTTTTTATTTTCACCTCTGAATATTTTCACCCCAAGGTAGTTGTTTCAAACTTGTTTCCATATTCCTAAATCAATTATGTGCAGAATTTGTGCTGCCTATGAATATATAGTAAATATAATAATCATTTCTTCAATGCTTTTTGATTTCTGTATACATCTAATCCAGTTTTTTTTAAATCTTCAAGATCATACCATATTGCATATTATCTCTGAGTTCAATGAAACTATGTTCTCTTATATTTTATGAAGTAAACAAAACAGATGTGGCTGAAATGCTCATCTACTCACTGCAGATGTTTTTATGATTATATTCTTCTTTCATTTCTTGTGCTCTAGATTCATTTTTATGGTGATTTTTTTTTACTTCTTTACATGCCTTCTTAGTGATTATGAAGGGTTATAAATATAAGGAAACTTGATCTATTTTTGATTGCTTATTTTTCCTCTTGTATGCTTCAGGACATGATGAAGAAATATTCTTAGTTTTCAGAATGGAGCTCTTGTTATTTGTTGAGAAACCCAGTTATTGTGTGTGAAGGAAAATGCTGAGGCTCCAGAGAACCTAACATAGTTTATTTACTGGTGGTGTCTCTTTACTATTGTTATTATTATTATTATTTTGTTTGTGGACGGCAGAACTAAAACCAACTATAACCTATTTAGCTTGTAACTAGTATAAGATGGTGGTCATTAATGTTCTATCAAAGAAATATCTTGAGGCCATTAGGTGGCGAGGTGGTGTGGCAGTTAAGGTAGCTAAATCCCACATGACCAAAGGCACTATTCCAGTCCTAGACCTGGAAGCTTGACAAACATGCCAGGAGCATGTATGTGTGTTCTTCAAATCCTGAGAATCATCACAGTCTCAAGATCAACAACCTATTTCTCAAAAGAGAAATTACTTTTCAGGATCTCCTGTCACCGATGGCATCCTGTGTTTAAGTGGCAGTGCATACATCAGCATTTTCTGGCTCAACACCTTTAAGCAGCCATGATTCAGCTAAAGGACAAACTTCCACAAGCCACCCAGCACAACAAGTGCAATGTTGTCACCTGTTACAAAATATTGTGATAAAAAAAAAAACAATCCAGATAAACTTTGTTAATTTTAAATCCTAACCCCCACCTCTAGTTTTTACTTACTTATAGCTCACAGGTTACAAAAATTCTTCCATTTACCTTGAATCTGTCCATGTAGAGGGTGATTTCTGAATTAGTCTTTGTTGGACTCATTTAATCTGAATGAAGCTAAACTGTTCCTGGTCAATGGATAAACCACAAGCACTTGAAGTGGTAGCAAGGTGGACCAGCTAGTGGTGTGGTTGTTAAGGTGCTGAATCCCACATAGTTAACTGTGTGGTTTGAGTCCTGGACCCAATGTCTTAAAAACCATCTTGGGCAGGAAAGATCAGATAACATAGCGGTTACATTGCTGGTCTCCCACATGGTCAACTGCAGTTCAAGTCCTGGACCGGTGTCTGGGCATGTGTACATGTGTACCCAAGATCCCAGAAGGAGAATGGAGGAGACGGGATTGCAGCGTGGTCATCCTCTCTGGGGGGGGGTGACTTCTCACTTTCCCTCTTACTATGTCTGTCTGTCTCTCTCTCTCTCTCTCCCTTCCCCCAGCGAGCACACATGTCTTAAGGCAAAAAACTCTTGAAAATTAAAGAAAAAGAAAAAAAAAAAAAAATCCTGGGCATGTGTGCTTGTATGCCCACAGTTTTGAGAGGAGAATGGAGAAGGAATTATGGTGTAGCCATTGTCCATGAGGGGTATTTTCTTATCTCTCTCTCTCTCTCTTTCTCTCTCTGGTGAGTACAATATATCCTACAGGGAAACTAAAAGTGGTAGCGAGGGAGGCCAGTAAACCAATTCTAATTACTCAGAGAAAGTTTTCAATTTTGTAGTATGTGTATATGTATATGCATATATATGCATATGTGTGTATCTCTATCTGTGGATATTTACTTTTTTCTTCTGTTAGTTTGAAAAATGTTTAAGATACTATAATTTTCTGAACATATTCTGTGTTGATTGTGTTTTTTTGTTGCTCTGGCTTCCAAGAAACTGGAAGTCAAATTTGTGTATCAGTGCAATATATTCTTTTTTCTAAAGAATTATTTGCTTTTATTTATTGTTATCATTTTTTAATTTGACCAGAGGGAGAAAGAGAGCAGGAAAGTGAGAAAGCGAGCTGACAGGTCCAGGACTCAAAAGTGATGAGCCAAGTGGAAGTCAAATGCCTTAACCACCACGCTACCTGCTGGCACCACAATGCAATGTATTCTGACATGCACTCTTGAAATTTGATTTACTTGTGGCTTTATCATCAATTCTAATTTTTCCCCATTTATGACTTTTCAGTCACAAACACAAAAACACAAATACACACATAATATACATATTTGACATTGTTTATATTTTTACATATCTTCAAACCATTTATATCAAAATATTTAATGTTCAAAATATTTATTTAATGTTCAAAATATTTATTTGATGTTCAAAATATTTACTTGATTTAACATTAAATAAATATTATAAATTAAATAGATATTAAATAAATATTACAAATAATTTGAAAATACCTATATTAAAAGAATAATGGGGGCCAGCAGGTGGTGCAATGGTTAAGGTGCTAGACAGACACATGGCTGACGATGGTTTGAGTCCTAGACTGGACAGCTTGAAAATCACACTGGACATGTGTGTGTGCCCAAAATCTCGAGAGGAGACTGTACGAGAAGGGATTGCAGTGTGGCCGTCCCCCCTGAGGGATGATTTCTCATTTTCCCTCTCTCTGTCTCACCCCAGTGAACACATGAGCCCTATGGAAATATATTTGGAAAAAAAAAAAAAAAAGAAGAAGCAGGAGAATGTGACATTTAAATTCATAACTTGTCCCAAAAGGAGACCCCTTAAATCTTGTTATCCAATTCAACATATACAATTATTGAATAAGTCAGAAATTTAAAGCCCAAAGAAGAGAAACACCTCCTCAATGTCTCCTAATTTTAAACTAAAACACATTAATCTTTACCACTGAGTTATTATTCATCTTTATACTGGACATTAAAATGACTGTAGGAATTACAACAGCCAAATAAACATGCTGTAAATATTTCTGAAATGCATAGGTCCTCAATAGGGGTACTCAATAAACTCAAACATCAATCAAGTAAAATGCTATGCAGTTAAAAATGGTGCTATAGCTATCTATGTCCTTATAATTTAAGTTTGATCTGTATTGTGTCTCCATAAAGATGTAAAATAGTACATTAGGGTGTACTCCATTTGTAAGTAATTAAATATGTTTCATACATATGAATGTTTGAAAAATTGTGAGGTTTTTAACCATGAAAACTGGTTATTCCTTTAGGGTAGTCTTAAAGAGAAAAACAATTTAAAATTACAGATTTCTATAGTATTTTAGTTTTTGACAAATGATGAGTATTATATTTATAGTAAAAATCTCTCCTCCCTCCCTTCCTTTCTTCTTTCTCTCTCTCTTTCTTCCATGAGAGAGAGAGAGAGAGAAAACTCAAAACAGTCTTCACTTTACAATCCATCCCTGGCCTCAGGCAGCCAGTATCCCAAGCACACAGATGGGCATGTCTAGCTTACACAGGGAGAGCTTAGGACAGGAACCAGGGATGTTTCTGCAGGGCATGCAAAAGCTCTTAATAAAGACATAATTTACTGCTTGGCTTTACAGATAGAAGAAACCTGAGCACTAACCAGAGAAGGCCAGGAAAGGCTTGTTTAGAACCATGAGGTGCTCCATAGCTGAAGCACTTGCCTCCCCTATAAAAATGAGCACCAAACAGCTTGGGCCACAGCCTGCCTGACCTCCACTTTTTATCTATCTGTCCTTTCTCAACCTACTGACCTTCTCCTTCAGGTACCCTATCTCTTCACCCTCGGACAGGGACATGTTTCCATAAAGATTCAGCATTATGGATCCTTGTAGTCAAAAATCCCTTCTACTTAATTGTTGGAGGAAAAGGAAACTTAACTTTTTAAAGGCCAAAATATTAAAAACATGAGTTAAATGTTCTGAAACACTTTTGATCTTTATATTAGAGTTTGAATCTAATATAAAGACAACAGACATCCTCATTTAATATTTCAATAAGATGCCATGCTATCCCAGTGGTTCTCGATTTTATATAATAAGGCATCTCTTATTTTACTATCTTACTGTTTTTATAGTTTTCTTCCTGTCTAGAACATTGCCAAGGATTGTGCCTTTCTTAGTTCTCTATGAACCACTGTGTTTGCATTAAATTGATGTGTGATGATTAAAAATAAAATGTATGGCATCAGCAGGTGGTGTGGTAGTTAAGGGCACTGGACTCCCACATGTCCAACTGCAGTTTGAGTCTCGGACCTGGTGGCTTGCTTTCTCACTCTCCCTCTCCTCTCTCTCACGCACTCTGTCCCTCTCTGGTCAAATTAAAATAAATAGTAAATAAAGTTAAATAATTCTTTTAAAAAATAAATAAAATGTATGTTTTGCACACTCTATCATCCTCTCTTTCAGAGTTTATAATGAGCCACGGCCACATTTTGAAAGTGAATATTAGGCTTTGAATAAAAATGAAATGTGTTTTATTTGTGGGAGGAGACAATTTGTTGGGGAGTAATGCATATCTCCCTCTTTTGCAGTTCTAAAACAAAACAAAAAAAAGAGTCAGGTAGTCAGAATTATTTTAACTTTTATACCATAAGCCATGCATTGGATATACTCTGGAGATTAGCATTTGCAAATAGCTATCAGTTAAAATAAATGAGTCTATAGAACTACTGCCTTTGTGTGTAGCATGAGAAAACAACTCAATTTCCCCTCAATTATGGCATCTTGTGCTGTAGCAACACTACCGATTGAAAATTCTGGAAAGTATCTATTCTGCTTTCTCAGTTAGTATATGTTTATATACATTTATATTGTTCTTTTACGCAGTTACCTGGTACCTGAATTGGTATCATCAAATTAAAAAAGTGAAAGACAAAATCCTCAACTATAACAGTGGAACCAAATTCCTAGTTTCTTTTTTCTTAGACCCCATTGCAAGTGGTCATAAAATACAGGTGATAAACTACACTATTGTGATATTCCACAATGGTATTTTTTTCTCATTATACCAGCTCTTCTGTCATGTCCATTGCCATGCATGTTTTCCTCATTCTTATTCCTATTTTTAATCTGCTGGATTTCATAGATCTTATCAGAAAACATTGACAGTTTTATATGTAACATCTACCCAAATATCAGATGATACTACTTTTTTAAAAACTATATTATGTTTTTGTTGATCTTTGTGTTCAAATATATGTCAATATAATACCTTCCATGTTTTAAGTTTTACAGATTTTAAAGCATTTTTATATGACATCAAATTTATTCCTCAGAAACTACTAAATCTTAGTAAATCATACTCTTATTGAGTTTAAAAGGTTGTAAGAATTCAGAGTATGATTTGATAAAGGTCATTCAACTTATACATTGGCTAAACTGGGACCTGAATTTGTGTTTTCCAGTAATTAATAACAACCATGGAGTCCTTATGCTGTATGAAGCCCTTAGCAAGTCCAGTTCATTGAGTTCAAAAGCACCTCTACAAGGAAGGAACTGTTAATGTTCCAGTTTTACACTGACAAACGCTCAGGAAGGTTAAGTACTTTGCCTGTGAACACAGATACAATAATAGAAATAGATGATGTCCAAACCCAGGCTACGTGCCGTTAGAGCGCACTTTTTACAACTACTAAACTATAAGCTTAATCGTATGCACTTTGCACCATTCAGCACTGACTGCTAATTTTTAAAATGAATAAATACAACTTGTGATGGGACACCACCCCGTTATTATAATTTAAAAACTAAACCAGTTACTAAAGTCCAAAAAATGTTAATGTGCACCATGGAGAATTTTTACAAAGGGAAAATACCTGTGTAAATATCACATCTATAAAAAATTAGAACATTGCCAGCTCTCATTATGTTCCATGCCACTACCTTCTAGTCATTTCACTTTTCTTAATTTTTTTTCCTCCCTTTTTTTTAATTGTCAGAGAGCAAGTGTTGATGAGAGAGAGAAAGCACCCCTGATGGGGCCTGGTTATGCTGTAATCTCTTTTCTTCCATTATTCTCCCATCAGGATCCGGATGTACACACTGCTGTGTTTTTTAAGCCCTGGGGCAGGGATTTGAGCCATACTAGGCCATATGGGATCCAGCTCCCTATGTACGCAACTTAACCTCTGAGCTTCATCTCTCTAACGATAACTACTTTTCTGACTTCCAGCACCGTAAATTATTTTGGCTTGATGTTGAACTTGATATCCATGAATGTCTACAGTATATAATCTCGGAACTTTGACTTCTTTTTTATTTTGTTTATGAGACTTACCCATATTATTGAAGAAAACAACAGTTTGTTCATTTCTTTTATAACATTGTAGTATGTGAATATTCCACAATTAATATGTTTTTTCTGTTGTTGATATGCATCCTAGAAATTTTCAGTTGGGGAATATTATGAATGGTGCTGCTAAGTACATTTTGTAATAACACTTCAGTGCACATATATACATATTTCTATTAGTTTTATTCTAGGAAATGAATAGCTGGATCGTAGTGGATGTGTATGTTCAACCTTAGTAAATATTATCGCAAGAGTTTTCTAAAGTAGTTTGCTATGGTTCAGATGTGTCCCCCCCAAGATTTATGTGCCAGACTTTAGTTATATTATGAAAGAACTGAAAGGAAACTTATTACAACTATAAGATTAAAAGGTGGAGTCTTTGTGAAGTAATTAATATTAAATAAGATTACCAAGGTGAGCCCTCATTCTCCTGAATACTGGTAGATTTATAAAGACAGATGAGGCCAGAGCACAGACACTCTGACACAGACACACACTCTGATTTTCTCAAATTTGTCCCTCTACCATGTTATACAACTACATGAAAACCCTCACCAAAAGAAACCTCTGGACCTTGGGTCTTCAAACTGTAAGCCGAACAAATTTCTATTTTTATAAATTTATTTACATTACTTTTCAATTCAAAATATTACCTAATTTGGGAACCAGCAGTTAGCGTAATGGCTATGTTGCTGGACTCCCACGTAGTCGACCGCGGTTCACGTCCCAGCCCCAGTGGCTTAAAACTCACGCCAAGCGCGTGTGCGTGCATGCCCAAGATCCCGAGAGGAGAATGGAAGAGAAGAGATTGCGGCGTGACTATCCCCACTGGGGGGGGATTTCTCGCTTTCTGTCTCTATGTCTCTGTCTGTCTGGCGAGCGCACGCGCCCTATAGCAAAAACCTCTCCAAAAAAAAAAAAAAACAAACTTCCTTTAGCATCTCGATCCTTGTTTATTTTCTGGCAATAAATAATATGCTGTTTTATGTTTGGAAATGTTGTTTTAGTTTGTTCTTTATGTTTGAAAGACATATGACAACCTGTGGTGTTATAGCTTTCATCCTTCCTGTTTTAAGTCAGATGCCAATCTTTTTTTCTTTCTTTTTTTTTTTTTTAAAGTATTTTTCCACAGGGCTCATGTACTTTCCAAAGAGTAGAGAGATTGTCTCAGAGAAAGTGAGAAATCACCCCCCTGGGAGGATGCCCACACTGCAATCCCTTCTCCTGGAATTTAGGGCACACGCATACACACACGCACGCACGCGCGTGTGCGCACACACACAGCTGATTTTCAAGCCACCAGGTCCAGGCCTTGAACAGCTGTCAGCCAAATGAGAATCCAACAGCTTAATCACTATGCAGCCTGCTGGTTCCACACACAGATGCCAGTTTTAATGTTGTGTCATAGGTCTCTCTTCTCTGCTACCCCTGACGCTTTTAAGATATCCTTCAGTAGTATTACTGTGTGTATATTACAGTGTGTCAGAGAGTGGGTCTTCTCATGCAGATCCTGCTTAGATTCTCTGAATTTCTTGAATCTATAAGATAATGTCTTTAATCAGTTTCTTATAATGTCTTGGCCTTTACTTTTTAAAATAAAGTCCCTGTCCATTTGTTTTATCCTCCTCATATGGAGCCTCAATGACACATATGTTAGTCATTTTCAACATATGCTATACTTCTCTTATGTATTTCGGGGTTTTTTTGGCTGTTGTTGTTCTCCCAAACACTGTGAACTTTATCTGTATATATTCTACTGATTTTCTTTTGGCTAATTTATCCTCTCTTTATTTGGGCCTGATGTGCTGTTGAATTGATTTTTTTTTTTTTATGTTATTGTGGTAGTGGTCATTCTTGATTTTTATTATAATTTGTTTTAGTGCATTCCATAACTTTGAGAACTTATTTTTTCAAGTTTTTTTTTTTTTTTTTGTAAAATTCTCCATCTTTCATCTATTCAATGTAAGATACTCCTTGATTTATGATTGGGTTCTGTCCTGTAAACCCATCCTAAATAGAAAATACTAGAAGTCAAAAATGTATTTAATACACCAAAATTCTCTACCAAACATCATGGCTTTTATAGCTTAGCCTTGTCTCCCTTAAACATGTTCAGAACCATTACATCAGCTTACATCTTGATAGTACCATCTAATACAAAACCTGTCTTATAATAAAGTGCTGAATATTTCATGTAACTTATTGAATACTGAACTGAAAAACAGAATGGCTCTGGGTATCTGCAGTATGATTTTTACTGAATATGTATTGTTTTCTCACCCTTGTAAAATTACAAAATTGTAAGTCAAACCATCCTAAGTCATGGACCACCTGCATTATTAATCTTATTTGAAGGTTCCTATGACAAATTCATTTATATAAACTATGTAAATCCATCTCTTTTTAAAAAAAATCTTGGTTTTGTTTTTGTTAAGTCTCATAGATTTTGATTGAATGCCAGACATTATGTTTAAAATTTTGTATAGGCTTTGAATGATGTTGTCTTTCTCCGAGATTCGATTATCCTCTGGCAAGTTGGGGCAAATCGATATAGTCTAATGAGAGACTGAGCTGACTTGAGGGAGAATTTCAGACTTAAAAAGAAAACATGTCTATGAACCATTGGTTGGCTCCCACTGATAGGACATTTTTTGAGTTTCTCTCCATTGACAGATAATAAACTCCAATGACTATCTTCCCAGTGTACTGAAACCACCAGAAGCTCCATGAAAATCTTAGCTACTCTTGGCTTGGTTTCTTATTCTCTTGATCAGTTCAGTGTAAATAACAAATAAACAAATATTTTTAAGTGAAATTCAGTACAGGGTGAACAACAAAATTGAAAAAGATTGCCTCTGTGAGGTCCCCCTGTCTTTTAGATCTGTATCCTTTATATTTTAGGTTATCACCAATGTCTTCAGTACAGCCTTTTGGGATTTTTTATTTGTTTGTTTTTCTAATCTGGTCTGTTTTTTTAATGGACAAAGTATCTGCCATCAAGTACTCTGACATAGCCAAACAAAAGAGGTTTAGATAGCTTTCATTGCAAGTTTTATGCAATATTCCATTTTATTTCTTAAAATAAATAAGATATTTATTACTCATGTGGTATTCATATAACCTGCCTAGTTGTTTGTGATTTTTTTAAATAAAAAAAAGTAAATTTTATACAAATGTAAGTGGTTTTCTATGTTAGAGCCAATGATCTGTGAGTTTTTTAAAGGGCCTATCAACTTCTTAAAAAAGAACTGAATTGGGGACTTTTGGATACAATTGATAACTTTAGTTAAGCTCGAAAACACTGCCACTCTGTGGTAACTCTGAGACACAGCAGTATCTTCTATATTTCTATAGATAAGAATGCCCTGCAAATTGCTTCTAAATTCGCTTCCACCATCATTCACGAAGCTAACATATCTTCATTCAGTGCAACAGTCTGGCTACTTCATATTTAGTTCCCTGCCACTCTCTTCCTTTCCAGTTTTCCAAGTTTGAAGTCTAGCTATTGGTTCCTCCTCTTTGGGAGAATTTGAGCCAATGGAACAGTGCTGAAGTTCCAGTCACAAAAGTTCAGTCAGGGTTTGGCACCTGTGAGTGATGTGGTCCTAGGTCCATTACTTAACATGTTTCTTATTTTCATCTAAAAAAAATTTTTTTTAAAGCACAGGAATTTTAGCAGACATATTCACTTTGTGAAAATTGAGTTATACACTTTTCCTGTGTGTGCTATATTTTAATATAATTAATTTTAAAGAGAGGTGAACAGTGCATATTTAAGTGCATCCTTAAAGGATTATTCTGAGCATTTGAATGTATGTCACCTCTTCAACACACGGATCTTCCTATTCAAAATTCTCATCTTCTCTTATTATCTCATCCACATAGCTACACATGCCATCCCTTTTACTCTGTTCTGACTTCTATTTTTTTCTTACATCTGTTTATTTCCAGAGAAATAAATAGCCAGAGAGATAGAGAAAGCCTTAACCTTGACTTTAAGCCATGATACTCCCCCACAGCTATGCACCCAACCAGGATCACAGGGGATCCCATGGGATTGGGCAGTGTGTTGAAGCAAACCTGGACCCTTTCCCCATGGTCTCCAGCATCAGGCAACACTGCTTCTAGTGCATGTACCATTCCTGTGGCTGGGCTCTAATTTCTATTGCTTTTCCAGCTCTTAGCATTTTCTTAAAATGTATAATTGGTGTATTGTGTATTTTCTCTTCTCCTTGTGGAATGTTGCTTCACAGAAGCAGGGATCTTTGGTCATTGGCTCATTGGTTTACAAAAAGTGCCTTGAACCATGACTGGCACATAGCAGTGCTTCAGAAGAATTTGTTGAATGCATAAACAGAAACTTGGCATAGTTATTGGCACATAAAGATAACTTTAATTTAAAGAATAGTATCATCTTATTAGGGCTTCCAAGGAAGACTTTTGTTCTCAGATTTTAAATATGGCCTATGAATGAGAAAGATGCTGATAAGTAGGTGGCATTGCCTCAGATATTGCTGGGAAAGGACAGATAAAGCTACTGAACTGTACACTTTAAAAGAGTGAATATTTGGGGTATGTAAATTCTATCTCAGCAAAGCTGTTACTTTCATAAGTAGATAGCTTTTCATAGGGGGAAAAAGTTAAACTCCTATTTCTGACTCTAAGTCACTTTTGGGTCTTGTACAGGGCATTTTCCTCTTGTTCTTAGTCTTCTCATGATCAAATTGAAAGTGTTGGTTAGCTGAACACTAAAACCCACACGAACTCTAATATTCTGCCTTTAAAAAATGATTTTCTGCAGAATTGGAGAGAAAAGGAGGTTAATGAGTATTATGCCATCATATTGGGGTGTATCCCTGAGCACATTCTCTTTACAAAACATGAGGTTTCCACAATGAGCTCCTTTTTATGCATATACATGTGTTTAAAGACTTGTAATCACATATATATCTATGCCTGTGTACAAATGTCTAATTATCTAATTGGGCTGGACAGGAAACAAGACAACAAATAATGGTTTCTTGAATTCCAAAAGATCTTTCTTAGAAGCTGTTTTATCAGCTCCCAAAAAGTTGATCACAGATCATGAAAGTGGTGATTCCTCTGACTGCATACCACAGTGTGCCTAAGGGGCTGTCTGGAATCTCAGCATTTAAAAAAATTAGTTGGTTTAATAGGAGTAAGTTAGAAAACTCTGTAGTCTCAGTGAGAGAATGTTCCTGTGATCTAATTAACAGGCTTATTAGGAAAGCGGTGGCTACTGAAGTCCATTGAACACCCCGCCATATGGACATTTAAAGCATAGATCAAACAGGTCTCTGTAATTACGTTAATAGTTACTCTTTCTGCTTCCCCTCATTTTTATGTAAGCCCACTGTGAAGCACATTCCCTAGATTTTGAGCGAATGTCATATAATAGGCACTGTAAATGGATCTGAGGTATCAAGGCCACCATTTACTGGACACATGTTTGCTGCCCAGTGGCTCACCTCCTTTGCCACTTTCCTTAAATGCCTTTCCGTATGCCTCATCTGAGACACCACAGGTCATCTGCTTGATTGCTGTGGCCTTTTCTCTGCCAGATGGCTGTGCTGCACCCAAGTCCTCAACGGCAATGTGGCAATGTGCTCCTTTGATATACTTTCAGTGCAAAAACCTTTGCTAAATAGGAAAGTGCAGCATGTATAATTTCCTCATTAAATCAATAGACAAGGTCACCCTGTGTTAAATGGAATAAGAAGCCCATTCCCACACACTACATATAGTCATGAAAATAAAATGTGCTGACATTTCAAAAATCATCTAAAAGTCACTCCCTTAGCCATTATAATGGAAGGAGTAAATAGATGAATTTTAAATTTTGCTCTCATATTTATTAAAGATTCTCTGTATCCTGCAATCTGAGGACATAGTGGTCTCATGAAGAGGAGAACAGATCCTTCACTTATAGACAAAGAGATAATCTTTCTCTAATTCCAAATTTCACAATACCCAGTAAAGAGAGAAAGTGCTTAATAAACACAATCATATTTACTTTTTGCTAAGTGGTGTGCAAAATGATATGCATACTCTCAAAAGCCTTAGTAGGAGTCAATATTCCTTTTTTTTTTTTCCATTTTAAGAGAAAAAAAAAAACTGAGTCTTTGAGCAGGGAATTGATCTTAAGTCTGGTTCATTTTGGTGTCTTTTGAAGGCTGTCAGGATCCTGAAATCTAAGGTTCAGCCATGTGCCTGGTAGACAGAAGAGGTTCAATGAATATTGTTTTTCAGTGAATGTCTGCTTAACGCTTTTACATAGGTTAATCATTTATTCAGGATGTTGACTTAACAAATAAATGTCTGATGAAGTCTGAAGAAGGGAAATCCTAACAGCTGAAGGGAAGATGAGCTTATAATATAGATTTGTAATTAGAAAACAAATCTTTCTGCCCAACGAGTACAAGAACAGACTGTCAGGAACTGAAAGGAAGCACACACACAAAAAAACAAGTGTTTCACAGTCCCTCGGGGCTATTGTTGAGCACAAATAGAGAAAGAGAGAGACTGATTATCTGTATAATTCAGATTCATATTCACTCTGTCCTAAAATATTCAAAAATTAGAGGAAGAAAAGGAACTCTGATTTTAGTTGCACCATATAAAATACATTTTCAAAACTCAAGAAAATAGGATTCAAATGAGATTTTTAAAAAGTTAAAGATGATATTTTCAGTTTGAAAAGCACAATGGTAAATGCCAAATCTCTATGCATGAGCCTATCTTAATCTGGGGAAGCTTCTCTCACCTCCTCCTTCATCATGATGCCCAGTTTGGGTCAACAGACATCCTGAAGCTACTTTAATACTGAAGCTGCTTAAGTTTGAAGAGTTGTAATGAGACTCTGTTTTTATGATTAATTCAATATTAGCCTTAAGTCCTGTCTTCAATCATGCTGTCTATATAACTGAAGTCTTCTTTGTCATTTGTTGTCAGCATATATTCCAATTATGGAGGTATTTAATGTAAGAAAATATTTGGGACCTTGCATAATTTGGATCATTGAGTAATTTATATTTGTGAAATAGCATCACTTATTATTCCACTTGAGAAGAAGAGGTTTACACTTTTGTAAATGGAATAGCCTGATTTATCTCTTAGTGATTTTGTCTGTTTTATTTATTTTTATCCATATAAAAAGATTCTGATAGTAAGAAATGAATCCTGTTGGTATTAAATTAAGAAGGATCCTGTAATACAAATGTCAGTGCCTCTTGAAACCAAGAATGCCACATGTGTACATCACTAATCTAGGGGTCACTGTTCCCTATGTAGTCATTAGGGAATTATACATTTATTACAACAGTTTATAGCAGATGATTATGCAGGATCTTGAATGAGAGTCTTTATTTTTTATTAATTTACATTAAGAACTTTTGAGTACTAGCAGAATTCTTTTTTTTTTTTTTTTTTTTTTTGAGAGAGAGAGATTTTTACTATAGGGCACGTGAACTCATCAGAGAAACAGAGAGAGGCAGAGACAAAAAGCAAGAAGTCACCCCCCAGGGAGGGATGGCCATGCCACAGTCCCTTCCCCATCTTCTCCTCTTGGGATTTTGGGCACACATGCACATGCCTGGCATGAGTTTCAAGTCACCCCGTCTGGAACTTGAACTGCAGTCAACCACATGGAAGTCCAGCACCTTACCCACTATGCCACCTGCTGGCCCCACCAGCAGAGGATGGAGAAATAGAGGAAAAGAGGACTGTGGTATAACTAGACCCCACTGCTTTTCTCTTTCTTCCTTAAACACGCACATCCACCCTCTGGCATTAAAAAAAAAAAATGATTGAATAAATGGTAAATGATAGTAAATTAACTCACATTGAAACACTTACTTGTGATAAATAGAAAATCACCTAGCAGTTGGTATAGAAAAGAAATGAGTCACAAGCAAATATCAATAAAAACACTAAAGTCTTATTTGTTCATAACCCATAATTCAGTAAAGCTCTAAGCCATTGAATTGCCCAATAACTAATAACTAATTGTATTTCCCAGCAATATTATACAAAGTTATGTAAGGATATAATACATGTCATAACTTAGGAAGGAAAGACAATATATTATAGTTTTTTAAATTATATTTGGAATAAATTTAGATACTTCAAAACCTGAAAGTCACCTCTCCACATTTGCCTCTTGCCACCCAACAGTTGTTACATAGAAATCAATGTTCCTGATATATTTTGTAGTGGCAATTTATGCAAATAAAAGCAAACAAATGCATACATATATTTACACAGCCTGTTCATTTCCTATCATTGCTTCAACAAAGTTACAGCAACATGAAATTATTATCTTATAATTCTATAGGTCAAAGTCTGACATGGGCCTCCTTGGCTAAAATAAGTGTCCACAGGCTCCCATTCCTTTGCAGAATTTCTTTTACTGCCTTTCCAGCTTTTTTAAAAATCATTCATTAAATTTAATTTATTATTTAATTTGAGAAAGCAAGCTTCCAGGTCTTGGACTCAAACTGTAGTTTCTCATGTGGGAGTCCAACACCTTAATCTCCATGCCACTTGCTGACCCCACTTTTCCAGATTTTCAAGGCCACTCATACCTAGGTTTGTTCCTTCTTCCATCTTCAAAGTCAGTCAGAGGGGGCCAGCAGGTGGCATAGTGGTTAAAACCAGTCATAGTGGGCATGTTTTTTCTCATAATGCCATCTTTCTGGTTCCCTGACTACAGCTAAAAAGGTCTGTGCTTTTAGATATCTATATGATTAAATTAGGCATATTTGCATAATTCAGGATAATCTCCATATCTCAAATTCCTCTACCTTAATCACATCTGAAAAATTCCTTTTACTATAGAAAATATTCACAGGTCTTGGGGAAGATCAGGGCATGGCATCTTTGGGGACCACTATTCTGCTTACCACTGTTTCAAATGTATGTGTGTATATATATATATACATATATACATATACATGTATACCTACCTACATGCATGCATGTGTACATATATAATTTATTTTTTATAATGAAACAGCATACTGTACATGCTATTTTATTCATTGAGTATTGGATTTTAGAAATTTTTTCATATTGCTGCATGAAGTACTTTCTCATTCCATCCTAAGACTGTGTAGCTTTTTTATTGAAGGACTATATAATAATTTATTTAACTGGCCAAAATCTTGTGTATTTGGAAGTTCATGTTTCTTTTTTTTTATTTAACCTTGTTTATATTACATTGAATTGCATATAACTTTACAGTGTATTACATTGCTTTTTCAAAAGGGATTGCCATGCATGTCAGTCAACACAGAGACATTAAACTGCCCACTTCATCATTCAATATCTTTTCATTGTTTTTTCTGATCATTATTATTATTATTATTATTATTCCAATGATGTTTTTAAACAATCACTATTTCTCATTTTTCTTGTAAAAAGACTTTATCCATCATAAAATACTTCTCAGACCAAACCAGTTGATAATACTATACACATCATCATCAACAGGTAATAAGCCATATCTGTGGGTGAATAGAAGAGGCTAGAGAATGATAGCAAGAGAAGTTCATGTTTCTTTGAAGAAGTTTTCCTGGCTAGACAGTCATATTTGTGTAATGAATGTTCTGTTTGCTACCATTTCAATTATTAAAAATATTCTCCTGATCAATCCCTAAGTGTTTATCAGTTATCAATAGATTTTCTTAAATTGATAATGGCCTGTTATGTATAATATTTATTTGCAAGGACAGCACCAATTTTTTCCTATTTCTTTCTCATCTTCATTGTTTTTTATTATTTGTTTTTCTCATTGTGTGAACAGTATTATGAAATTAGAAGTGGCATGGTGGGCACCCAATCATCTTTCTTCCCTTTTAGTCTTTCTAATTCCATTAACTTCATCACGTACTTAAAGTCATTTAATTTATCACTTTCTTCTCAGCTTATAGGCTGTACTCAAAGCCATAGTTCCTGCATCATCACTTTCCTCCTGATATGGTAGGCATTGTTCAGCTATACAATTTTATTTCTCTGTTTAGTTAGTTGTCCGAGGAATCATGTACTCACCAGAGAGTGGGAGAAAGAGAAAGTACCTCCCAATGGAGCATGGTCACACTAATCCTTTCTCTTCCATTTTTCGATCCTGTTGAAATTTTGAGCACAAACACATACCAAGTTTCTTTTTCAAGCTGCCAGGGCCTGAATTCAAACCACAGTCAGCCATGTGGAATTTTTGCTCCTTAACCACTAGGCTACAGGACCTACATAATTTTGACTTTCTAGTGTGTTGAGATCAAGTACTAAAAAGTACATGGTTGGTTTTTCTGTCAACTAACTTTGGAAAACTTTCTATGCCCAAACTTTAAGCTATACTTGAGTACAAAACAAATTCAATCCATCAGTATATAAGAAAGCTTTGGATCCAGCAGGTGGCATGGTGGTTAAGGCACTAGACTCCCACATGGCCAACTGCAATTTAAGTCCCAGACCTCACAATTTGCTTTCTCACTTTCCCACTCTCTCTTTGTCTCTCTCTGGTGAGCTCATGTGCCCTTTAGCAAATTAAATAATAATAATGAATAAAATTAAATCTTTTTTTAAAAAAAGGAAAACTGAGACATTGTTTGCTAAGTTCAGTTGCCTGATAAAACATTGTCGTCTGAAATTGTTGGACATTTTTCAAGCTTTATTTTGTAAATGCCTCTTGATATGTGCTGGATTTGACCTTTAATTATTATTTACAAGATTTATTTTTTGTACTGCTGTGTTTTTTTTTCTTTCCCATCATTTGTACTTTGCAAAAGTCTGTTTTTAAAAAGTTATAAGATTTTTGAAATCATTTTTTATAATGCAACAAAAATTACACCTTGTATCAGTAAAACCATGAGAAAATGAAAGAGATAGACTGATGGAAACTTTAGGAGAAAAGAGGGAACTCAATTATTTTAAAAGTTCTTCTTAAAATAATGTATTTGATATGAGTACGGTCAAAATGCCAAAAAAGTTTGTAGATATATGCATATGTGATTATACATTTAATTCCAAAGCATATTCGGAGTCTGTGTTCTTTTATTTAAAATTGCATTTCAGAAGCGAATTATATGTTAGATAGATAAGATGAATCAAAGAAGTAACACATTTGTTCTGAAAAAGAAAAACTCAAATATTAACTTCTTAGAACACTGAGGTAAAACTGGAATAAAGGAGCTCGTTTAAAACCCAACAATTGAATAAATAGCTACAGTACCTCTTGCCATAGATAAAGGCCTCATATTGCTTTATTTTAACGGTGTTTGTTTTTAAACTGCATGAGGTCTGAATAGACCCAATCTTCAAATCCAAAACATACATTTCTATAAACCTTGCTCTAGGTTGATCATATTTAGTTACCAGCAGGAAAAACATTTCCATTTCCACGTGTGAAAAAATTGTGCCACAGGGGATGACAGAATACAATTAAGGAAGCTAGTGTCAGTTGAAACCAGAAGCTGAGGTTTCTGAACCACCAGAGAACTGGATAGGGATTTATGTAATATGCAGAAAGTTGCAGGATCTATCCTTAAATGATATCCCTAGTCACAATTCTGTATCGATGTCACCAGACCCTTTCATAAGTCACCATGCCAGTATATGCAGGAAGGCATTTTGGAGTGAGAAGATGGCATCGTTCTGTCTTTAAAGCAATCAGCCTTGCTTGCAAATACTCTTCTTGGAGTTTGGTTCAACTAAGTATGAAATAGCCCAAATTAAGGAGATTGTCTGTGGGTTGCATGCACTTGCTGCCTTCAGCATTTGAAAGCCTTTTTCAACTAAAAGTCTGACTACTTAGAATTCAAGCCCTATGCAACTAAGAGACTCCAAAAGAGGTAATGAACCATAAATTATTGCCGTTAGATATTTAATACTCAATCAGTATGTGCTCTCTCAAGCATATCCCACCGGCATTGCATTCATTCTGACAGTGTGATACTGGTTCAATTACTTTGCTCATTTACAATAAAAGATTAATGAAAAGAGGTATATTTTAGTTCACAGAGATTAATTGCATCCTTTACTTTCCTTATACTAGAAATAGTCAACCCATAATCTTGATAGCTTTTGCATCAACAAATACATGGAAAATTAATAGACTTTCTTTTGCTGGAAATCTCAGAGGATTTTCATGTAGAAATATCCAGGGAAAACAAGATCGAAAGTTGGCTTGGGCTGGAAATGAATTAATTTACCTGCTTCTTTAAATTTTTTTTTATAACATTTTGAATTAGCAAGTGTAAAGATGTATATACTGTAAGTTTTGTTTAGTTTGGTATGGTCTGTCCATTTTTTGTTGAGTATGCAAAGTAAATCCCTTTTGAGATGTAATTCTACCAGATAGACCCAGGTATGTCTATTCTTGGTAGATGTTCCAGCATTTGAAAAGATGTTGACTGCTAACATTTCACAGTTTTTTTCTTCAAAGTAAATAGTTGCCAAGTGTACTAGTATTTTGAATTTTTTAGCATAAAGTTATTTACCACTGTGAAATCTAGGTTTAAATTTTTAAAGTGCTTTACTGGTAAATAATTCTTGAGTTTCTTCAAACTTTGTGAGTGTGGTACTGTTTTCCAGTACATTAAAGATAATAAGCAAATGTCTCTGGCTGTTGTATAATTGGAAGAAAAAGCAAATATCATTTTATTGAGCCTTATGTGTTGTACATAAAGGTTTTATCAGACCTTATCTTTTCACAACCTTTGCAATAATTTTCTCTATGATTGCAATTTCTCAGAGAAGAAACTGAGGCTCAAAGAAGTGTATGGCTTTCCCATGGTCACATAATTATCAAATGGCTAAACCTGAAATCAAACTGTTGTCTTTTTATCTCCAAGGTCCTTTTTATGTGGCATAAATCAGAATCAAAATAAGGAAACCTGGCCAGCAGGTGGTGTGATTGTTAAGGTGTTAGACTCCCACATGGTCAACTGTGGTTCAAGTCCTGGACCTGGCAGCTTGTTTTCCCAATTTCCTTCTCTCTCTTCTCTCTCTTTCTCTCTCTCTCTCTGGTGAGCACACATGCCCTACAGCAAATTTAACTAATAATAATTTAATAATTATTTTAAAAATTTTGAAAATAAGATAACCTTTGTGGTCAAGAGTAAACTCTTCTCTAAGTCTGCTTTTGATTCTCTATCAAACAGTGATCATAACATTTAATTGACACAAATTTTTTTATAGTAGAATGAAGCAACCAATACAAATGAAAACTAGGAATGCAGAATTGCTCCCTATATAGACTGAAATAAAATATGAGTGCATTGAGTTCTCACTATGCATATCTGATGCATCAGTCCTAGTGGAATCAGTCCTTTTGGCACTGCCAGATAAACTCAGATTATTTGCTGAGTCCAACAGATAGTTTAATGCCTCCTCTCTTCCTCTTTACAATAAAGTCTATTAACCTGCTTGTTAATCAGAGCTATTTGGGAAAATTTCAATGGAAGAAATTTCTTCCTATTGTTACCCTATTATTACAAGAGAGTTGTGTTTCCTTCCACATATTTAAGTAGAAAGAGAGAGAAGATAGCCTAATTTCCATGCTGAATCTCTCATGTACTTCCCACAAGCTCTAGCTCTAGGTTCAGTGACAACGACCCCTAGAAAACTATTTTTTTGAGAATTATTTTTTGTTTAATTTTCTTCTTCCTCTTCTTCTTCATCATCATCATCATCATCAATGTGACCAGAGAAAGACAGAGAAAGAGGGAAAGAAAAAGGCCCAGAACTCGAACCATGGTCAGTTACATGGGAATCCAGTACTTTAACTTCCATGCCACCTGCTGGCCCCTATTCTCAGGAAACTTTTAACTGTTTAGTAAACATTCCAATTTCTCAGCAGTCTCTAAGGAGAAACTCAATATATCAAACACAAATCCACTACTTTTAAAAACACATATTCGTCATAAAAATCAAAGATGAGTCAAGAAAAAAGATGGCCAACTAGAGTCACCTTTCTGTTCATGAAAGATGAAAGAAAAGAATGATAAAAATCTCCACTTTAAAAAGAAGTGTGAATACAAAAATACAGTGAGGAGTAAAGAGAAGAGGCTGAAGAACAAAGAATTGGGGTGGAGGCAAGTACAGGATCTGGAATGACCAGTTCCCCCTTGAGTGGAAGAGGTAAGTAAAATATCCCTAGCACTCCCAATTTCCACCCTGGATGCCTACAGTTTCAGCTAGAATAGCGTCAAAGAGTCCTCAAGATCTCTAAGCCAGTGCAGGGAATTGCCCAGAGTTCTGCAGGGCCTCAGATCTATGTCCCCTATCACTCCCTGAGTGACCAAGTTCTGAGGGCACAGTACCACTCTGGGAGCACAATGAATCCTGCCCTAAGGTAGTAGCCCCTGCACCTTTTGATCCTTGAAGCTCTGCTTTCATCCCAGAATCTCTCTCTGCTGTCACAAATGGTGGCAGATCCTGGACAGCAGCTGAGCCTGGAGATCTGGCACTGCCCCTAGGATCTGAGCCCTTGTAGCACCACAGTGGTGAGTATGCTTCTGAAACCCAGAACTGATGCAAATGTACCAGAAGCTGAAGCTTCTTGACTCCACCCCACCAGAGACTGAGGACTCTGGATACTTTCCTCCCAGAGACTGAAGTCTTCAAACTGAGACCCTAGACACCACACCCAGAGACTGAGGAGTCCAGATAGGGCCCTTCAGAGGCTGAAGAATCTAAACTGCTTGCTCCACAGATAGAAGACTGTAGTTATTCTACCCCATAGCCACCATCAGCAGCACAGCTCCTTCACCCAGTGTGGCTTGTACCTGTGCCCAAAAGATTATGTGACCCCATTCCCATGGGAACCACACTCACCAAGTATGACTCCCATGTCCAGAGGCCGTGGGCTGGTTGACCCTGCTCCCATAGAACCTATTCAGCCCCACTTACTCATCCAACACAGCTTCTTCATGATGTGCTTCTTCCATCTGTGGTCTGAAAACAGTAGCTTGGGCATCTCTGTGGCCACCACCAGTTACTCTGACTCCTGGATCAGCAGAAACCCTCTGTACAGTATGCACTTCAAACAGAGCCAGAAAACGCTAATCTGGGTGCTACAGCTGACACCAGTCTAGGTGCTACAGTAGCTTCTGGCTCCAACCTCACCCCCTCAACAAATGGGACCTAGATGATGAGTACATACTCCATTCAGAGCTTGAAGTCATCAGCACCCTCACTCCTCAAAGACACTTCTTTAATCAGTGGGGCCCTTGTGCACTGAAATCCTCCCATCTAAAATCAGATGACCCCTATCTTCATTCCAGTATCCCCTGCCCTGAGCAAATTCTCATCATTGCACCTCAGTACTCTCAGTCTCAGTCACAAAGGCACATGCAAACACCACTGACATATGAGAGGTATTCAAAACCTTAATAGAACATGCCTATTAGGAAAAAAACAAAAAACAAAACAACAACAAAAACCAAACCTATGCATGCATCCCAAAAGATTTGTGCACTCATTTTTCATTTATATTTAATCACTGGACATCTTTATAGTGTACAACATGGGTTTTCCCCAACATAAATACAGAGCATATTAGTCAAGTCAAAGATACTACCATATACATTATCATTAGCAGATAATTTTTCATTTTTGTGTCTATTAAATGGTTTTTTTTCCCTGTGAGCCCTTCCCTCCCACCCCATTCTATTCATTTCCTCTCAAACTGTGTCTAGTATCTACAGTTGCCTTCCCTGCTATTATACCTCTCAATCTTTCAGTTTCTGCTATAGACCACAGACATATGACATATATTAAAGGATATACAATACCTGTCTTTCACAATCTGGCTTGATTTCCTTAGCATTAAATCTTTCATATTCATCCACTTTGTATCAAACATCAGGGTCTCATTTTACTTTATGGCTGAGTAATATTCCAGAGAGTACATGTGCCACATTTTTTTAATCTCCTTGTCTGTTCTTAGACATTTGGGTTAATACCATGTTCTAGCAATTGTGAATAATGCTGTGATAAACATGGATGTGCAAGTGTTTTATCCAGCTGAGGATTTTCCTATCCTTTGAGTAGATATGTAAGAGAATTATTACTGAATCATATGGTAGTTCCACTTAAAGGTTTCTGAGGAACCTTTATATTTTTCTCCACAATGGTTGTACTAATTTATATCCCTACCAACAGTGTAGGAGGTTCCCCTTTTGTTCTCTCTTTTTTTCAGAGAGATTTTTGCTGTAGAGCTGGTGCACTCACTGGAGAGAAAGAGATAAAGAAAGTGAGAAACCACACCCCAGGGGAGATGATCACACAGTAATCCCTTCTCCATTCTTCTCTCTGGGATCTTAGGCATGCATGCACAAGCACTTGGTGTGAGTTTTAAGCTGCTGGATCCTGGACTCAAACCGTGGTTGACTATATGGGAGTTCAGTGACATAACCATTATGCCATCTGCTGCTCCCTAGGATTCTCTTTTCACCACAGCTTCACTAGCACTTAACATTCTTTGTTTTTTGTTTTTTGTTTTTGTTTTTGTTTTTTTTCATCTTTACTATTCTGTGCTTGAGTGGTATCTCAATGTGAGTTTGATTTGCATTTTGCTTATAATAAGAGATGTTGAACATTTTTTCATATACTTTTTGGGCATTTTCCCATCTTTTAATTGAACTGATTTTTTTGGGAGGTGGAGTGGTAAACTGGTTGAGTGCCCTATGTATTCTGGTTATCTGTCTGTTATCTAAATCATAGTTTACAAATATATTCTCCCATTCTGAGGGTTGTCTCCTCACTCTATTTATTGTTTCTTTTCCTGTGTGAACTCATTTTTAAATTCTATTTGCCCAAGAATTTTTTGAAGTCTCCTTATAGATTCCAAATCAAGAAAATATATGGAGACTACACTACTAAATTCAACCAGAACAAAAGTCAAAACACACTTACCAACTACTACTACTGGCTACATCTACAGAAAAAAAAATCTTTCCCCTGTAAAAGTTACTTTATAAACTGTAAAGGTAGTGTCAGATGCCATATGTCAATACGGGGACACAGAAAGATGAGAATAAAAGGAAACATGACTTCTCCAAGAAACAATAATTCACCAGTAACAGATTTTGGGAAAAAAAAAGGAAATTTAAGAATGCTTAGTATACTATTCAGAATAATGATCTTAGGGGAAACTCAGTGAAATATGAGCATATTTTGGTACAAACATAATTTGAAATCCATGCATAATTTTTTTCATTATCTATATTTTCTGTGAAATTTTGAAGGCCTCTCATACTTTACTGAGTCCACTGATTCAACTGCTAATCTCATTGGGAAGTACCCTCTAATGTACACCCAGAAACAGTGTTTAATCTGGACCTCCCATAGTACAGTAAAATAGACACATAAAATTAAGGGATGCACACCAATGTTTCTAATTTCATGTTGGTGTACAGTGACCAGAAACCTTCTGAAATGTGCATTAGATGATTTTGTAACCTAATGCAAATTATATAAATGAATAACATTGTAACTAGTCCATATGTGATGCTTGATGAAAACATTAAAAGCTGTTCATATTTGGTTTGAGATCTTTTTTTATTTTTTTAAGAGAGATTTTTAGGGACCGGCAGGTGGTGTGGTGGTTAAGGGAGTTGGACTCCACATGGCCGACTGTAGTACAAGTCCCAGACCTGGCAGCTTGTTTTCTCACTCCCACCCCCTCATTCTGTACCTCTCTGGTCAAATTTTAATTAATTAATTAATTAAAGTTCAATAAAATCTTTTTAAAAAGAGAGATTTTTGCTGTAGGGCACGTGTGCTCACCCGAGAGAGAGATAATTGAACTGATTTTTTTGGGAGGTGGAGTGGTAAACTGGTTGAGTGCCCTATGTATTCTGGTTATCTGTCTGTTATCTAAATCATAGTTTACAAATATATTCTCCCATTCTGAGGGTTGTCTCCTCACTCTATTTATTGTTTCTTTTCCTGTGTGAACTCATTTTTAAATTCTATTTGCCCAAGAATTTTTTGAAGTCTCCTTATAGATTCCAAATCAAGAAAATATATGGAGACTACACTACTAAATTCAACCAGAACAAAAGTCAAAACACACTTACCAACTACTACTACTGGCTACATCTACAGAAAAAAAAATCTTTCCCCTGTAAAAGTTACTTTATAAACTGTAAAGGTAGTGTCAGATGCCATATGTCAATACGGGGACACAGAAAGATGAGAATAAAAGGAAACATGACTTCTCCAAGAAACAATAATTCACCAGTAACAGATTTTGGGAAAAAAAAAGGAAATTTAAGAATGCTTAGTATACTATTCAGAATAATGATCTTAGGGGAAACTCAGTGAAATATGAGCATATTTTGGTACAAACATAATTTGAAATCCATGCATAATTTTTTTCATTATCTATATTTTCTGTGAAATTTTGAAGGCCTCTCATACTTTACTGAGTCCACTGATTCAACTGCTAATCTCATTGGGAAGTACCCTCTAATGTACACCCAGAAACAGTGTTTAATCTGGACCTCCCATAGTACAGTAAAGTAGACACATAAAATTAAGGGATGCACACCAATGTTTCTAATTTCATGTTGGTGTACAGTGACCAGAAACCTTCTGAAATGTGCATTAGATGATTTTGTAACCTAATGCAAATTATATAAATGAATAACATTGTAACTAGTCCATATGTGATGCTTGATGAAAACATTAAAAGCTGTTCATATTTGGTTTGAGATCTTTTTTTATTTTTTTAAGAGAGATTTTTAGGGACCGGCAGGTGGTGTGGTGGTTAAGGGAGTTGGACTCCACATGGCCGACTGTAGTACAAGTCCCAGACCTGGCAGCTTGTTTTCTCACTCCCACCCCCTCATTCTGTACCTCTCTGGTCAAATTTTAATTAATTAATTAATTAAAGTTCAATAAAATCTTTTTAAAAAGAGAGATTTTTGCTGTAGGGCACGTGTGCTCACCCGAGAGAGAGAGACAGAAAGTCAGAAATCACCCCCAAGGGGGATGGCCATGCTGCAATCCCTTCTCTTTCATTCTCCTCTTGGGATTTTGGGCACACTTGCACACACACCTGGCATGAGTTTTAAACTGCTGAGTTCAGGACTCAAACCATAGTTGACTATGTGAGAGTCCAGCGACATAACCATTATGTCATCTGCTATCCCTGGTTTGAAATCTTCTAAATCCCTCTGATAGTACACAAATAATGTATACGTAAACCATGGCTTCACATTATAATTATTAGACATTAAATTTAGCTTAATACAAATAAACTAAATTTTACATCCTTAAACCCTTTTGGAGAGTAATATATGTTTCCTTCTAAAGATCAAAATTTGCTTTATTCCATTCTTAAAAATTTTGTAGTATTCAGGCTGTTATGGGCACCATGTTCAGCAGAGAGTAGAAAAGCTTCCTAACCATGATAGGAAGTGCCTAGTTCTATGTGTCATCTTGGGACTTTGAATTTGCTGGCTTAACCACTCTCAGGTATTCCAACTCACTTTTGACTCTTTGATACCCTACCATTCTGATATCCAACATGTCTTTACTTTCAGTGCACATCCTTGCCACATATTTCTAGTCCTCATGGACCTTGGCATGATCTTTATTTATCTTATCTGATACAAATAAGAACTACTATAGGGCCAGCAGGTGACATGGTGATTAAGGTGCCAGACTCCCACGTGGCTGACCATGGTTCACAATCTCAGCCCAGCAGCTTGAAATTCACAGCAGGTTCATGTGCATGAGTGACCAAAATCCCAGGTGTAGAATGGAGGGGGAGGGATTATGACATGGCCACCCACTTGGAGGGTGATTTCTCACTCTCTCTCTCTCTCTGTATCTCTCTCTGGAATGCACATACACTTTATGGCAAAAGAAAAAAAAAAGAAAGAAAAAAAGAACTACAAACGGATCTATGAATTGTAGACATATCCTTCTTTTCCTTTTAATTTACAATAAGAGAAATTTGAAAGGAATATTTGCTTTCTGGACTTAACTCAGGCCACCCAATATAATTTACACCAATACTTTCAGGTTTAAGGCAACACAGTCCACTCTGCTTGTAGAAAACCCATTGGGAAAAAATATTTTTAAATGAAATAAATTCCTATGGTAACTGAGGGGATATCATAATAAACTGTGTTTTAAATATTGATATTAAGAAATTCCCTTTGTGCTGGGGAAAGTTGTAGGGTTATGGAAAAAGCCTTTATTTCTTTTATTCTTTTATTGAAAAGCTTTTATTCTTTTATTTAAAAGCTCAATTCTTTTATTTCTGTTGATTCTGTGACCTTGAAAAAAATCACATAATCTTTTCATTTAAGTAGCATTATGTTTACTTTATAGACAACCAAAGATTTATGAGAGAAACATTTTTACAAAGCACCTAGTACCATGTGCCCAACATTTATCAGAAGATTTATAATTGGCAGTTTTTATCATTCATTATGGCTTTAGTGCCATCACTGAAGTAATGGTAGGCATTCATTCTTTAAAAGGAACAAGGATATCTTTACCTGATCATGCCCTCACGTTGGAAAGTAAGGAACACATATAAAATTGAGAATTAGAATCAGAGAATTAATCTTTTTAAATATGTTTAATGGTTCTTTGGCTCTACAAGGAAAAGAATAGCTCATATAGACTTCAGTTAGCTAAGCTCTTTTAAATATTCCTACTGAATTTTGATATAATTGGGGAAAAAATAAAGCTCAAAAGTTTAATAACTTGCAAAGATTAATGCCTGTCCACCCCAATGTTGCTCGTGTGACAAGTTCAAATACCCCACTCAGTGCTCATTAAGTTCATCTCTGACATTTGTCCTCTAATCCTCCTCTGATCGCTCACATGTAATGTATGAGCGAATCCGAGTCTGAGTTATAGTTAATAACAATGTTTTAATGTCACCCAGTATTTTAGTATGCTATGGTCTCTAGAAGAAAATGAACCTTCATTATAATATAAATGCCTTTTATATACAGCCTCAACCAAATTTTTGACTACTATTTCAATACATTTATTTCAAGCATAATCAAATTCTGAGAAAATTGGTTGGTATAGTAAGTAACGGCTGAGTTATCCATCCTGTTGAATTTTAATTCATTGTCCTAAGTAAACCTGAAATTGGTGATATGATTAGAGTGCAAAGTCAACCACTGCAATGAACATGTATAACTTAGAATTATTTCTATCACAGTGTCTCTCTAAGAACATGAGACAAAGCAGTTAAGGAAGGATTTTAATTTTAGAAGTGTAGGCATGTTAATAGAACTATTGCATGCACTTGATATGTGTTCTTGTGTCAGGAGATTGATCTGGTTACTCATTTTTATCATATAAGGAATTCGATAAATATTGAAAAGAATTATTATTTTATCGTATTAGTATGATAAATTTTTGTGTTTAACTCTTCACAATATACTTGCACATACATTATAGCAAAAAAAAAAAAAATACATGAGGGGGACCAGCAGTTAGCATAATGGCTATGTCTCTGAACTCCCATGTAGTCTACCGTGAGTCGAGTCCCGGACCCGGCGGCTTAAACTCACGCCAGGCATATGTGCGTGCTTGCCCAAGATCCCGAGAGGAGAATGGAAGAGAAGGGATTGTGGTGTGGCCATACCCCATGGCAGGGGGTGGGGGGTGATTTCTTGCTTTCTGTCTCTCTGTCTTTCTGGTGAGTGCACGTGCCCTATAGCAAAAAAAAAAAAAAAACCTTCAAAAAAAGGAAAAAAAAGTACATGAGGTGAGCTAAGCAAACTTATCTCCATTTTACAGACTAGGAAACAGAGGTAACATGGAGATAGCTTATCTAACTTCTCAAGAGATTATTCAGCTGGATGAAGCAAAACCCCAGAGGGTCAGGCAATCTCTAGCATTCTTATAATACCTTAATCAAATCACTCTGTTTTGACTGAGAATACTACTTGCAAATAAATACACTTAACCATGAATTTTTTTCTTGTTTTTCGGGGAGGGACACTTCCCTAAAAGAAAAAAAAAAAAAAAAAAAACCTTCAAAAAAAGGAAAAAAAAGTACATGAGGTGAGCTAAGCAAACTTATCTCCATTTTACAGACTAGGAAACAGAGGTAACATGGAGATAGCTTATCTAACTTCTCAAGAGATTATTCAGCTGGATGAAGCAAAACCCCAGAGGGTCAGGCAATCTCTAGCATTCTTATAATACCTTAATCAAATCACTCTGTTTTGACTGAGAATACTACTTGCAAATAAATACACTTAACCATGAATTTTTTAAAAGTCATTTCATTGATTCAAATTATTTTAATTTAAATTGCACAGCACTCCATCTCCAGAAAATTAAAGTCAGGAGGATGAAATGGAAGTGGTGCTATTTCTAGGAAAAAAAGATCTATCATAATGAATCACCCCTAGGACAACAACAAGAATAATGTAGATTAGAAACATCATGTGAGGGCCATATGGCTGACCGTGGTTCTAGTTCCATACCTGGTGGCTTGATTTATCACTTTCCTTTTCTCTCTTTCTCTCTCATCTCTCTCTGATAAGCACATGTGTCCTATAGCAAATTAAAAATAATAAGAAATAAAATTAATTAAATAAATAATTTTTAAAAATAGAAAAAAGAAACACAATGTAACCTGTTACACACCATTAAAAATCTCATGTTACTGACTTAGATGTTCACTTTGTCTGAAAAAGAGGAGGCATATTCATATTTAGTGAATTCTCAACTCTTCGTAAGCCCCTGGCCTGTTTCATTTTAATAACAGTTCTAACAATATTTTGCCATTTGGGAGTTAGGGTAAATGGTTCCATTCAGGACACTAAGAATTAGAATTTTATTGTTTTTCCATGATGGTGAGAGAGACGGGGAAATAAGGCATATCCACCATGTGTATTTCAGTGCAGTTGGGAAAAGGAAGGATTGTGAGATGTAATGAAAAGATTGAATCAAGTGCCTTTGAAAATGTTTTCTCATGACTCACAAGAAATAAGAGGTTTTAACAGCTTTTATGTTCTCACACTCTAAAAAAAACACTTAATTTAGAGCAATAAAGTAATTAAAAACTTTGTAAAGAATTATGAAACTGAAAAATATTATAAAGAAGAAAGAGTAATTACCTTTGACTACCGTAATTCACTAACTCTCTGGCTATATTTGCAGGAAACATAAAGTACATACAGGTTGGGATGGAGTAGAAACTGGCCATTTGTAAACTCATTAACCTTGAATACTTTATTGAACTTCATTGTGTCACAGTTTTACTCTCTGTAAATTGAGATAATAATATTAAAATAACTACTGGGCTGGGGCCGGCAGGTGGCGTGGTGGTTAAGGGCGCTGGACTCCCACATGGTCAACTGTGGTTCAAGTCCCAGGCCCAGTGGCTTGCTTTCTCACTTTCTCTCTCTCTTTCTCTCACTCTGTCTCTCTCTGGTCAAAATATAATAAATAAGTAAAGTTAAATAAAATCATTCTTAAAAAATAAATAAATAACTACTGGGCCAACGTGTTGGCTAAGGTGCTGGACTCCCACATGGCTGACTGCAGTTTGAGTTCTAGACCTGGCAGCTTGCTTTCTGACTCTCTCTCTCTCTCTCTGTCTCTGTCTCTGTCTCTCTGTCTATGTCCCCCTCTGGTGAACTCATGTGCCTTATAACAAATTAAATAATAATAAATAAAATTAGTTATTTTTTAAAAAATAGTAACTACCTTATAGGATTGATATAAATGCCAAGTAAGTTAATATCTAAAAGTTCTTAAAACAATGCCAAATACATTATTAGCTCAATGAAAGTGATAAGTATAATAATAATAAATAATAATAAATATAGTAGATAACAGTATTATAACCAAGTATTCTAACTGTCCCATCCTATATTCTATTAGAGCGTTATGCATTCCTTCTCACTACATTGGATTTTAAGTCTCTCCTGTGGAAAGACATCTTTACCTTGCCCCTCTAAACTTGCTTTGGTCAGTGAACTGTGAGAAGACATGATATACACCATACTTGGTCAGACACCTAAAGACCCTTGTATGAATATTCCAACTGTTTTGTACTTTTCCCTCTGCCATGATAATAAGTATTGCCTCTTTGATTTATGTCCATTGCAGACAAATATCTTAAGTATGAAATAAATAGTTTTTGCTATGAGTCACTTTGATTTTTGAAGTCCTCCATTTCTCAAAAAAAAAAAAAAACTTGACTAATTAAGTAAGCATCAATGAACAATTTAATAAATAAATAATCTCCGTTAGCATTTAGGTAAGTTTTAAAATAAATTGCCTTTTATCATTCCAATTTCTCCAGTAATCTTAACTTTCACATATGTATAATTTTGTAACATCCTTTTTAATTTTTATTTATTTATTTATTTTTACTTAGCTTGCGAGTGTAGTTCCCCATGTCATTAAATAGCCTTTGGAAATCTTAGAAGTTGGAGCCAGCAGGTAGCTTGGTAGTTAACGTACTGGACTCCCACATAGCTGACTGCAGTTTGAATCCTGGACCTGACAGAGCTTTCTCACGTTTCCTGTCTCTTTCTGTCTCTCTTTAGTGAGCACATAGCTCTAGAGCAAACTAAAATATATAAGTAAAATGAAATAAATAATTATTTTTTTTAAGAAAGAAAAGAGACCTTTAGGGTTTAGGGTAAATTGAAATAGCCACCAACAGCCTGGAAAGGATCATAATAATAATAACAATGATAGTAACAAGTTTGTTCTCTAATAATCAGTCTGTAAGAAAGACACATGATGAACTCAAGAAGAGTCAAGTAAAACCACATAACGCCATTTCTGAGGAAGTGTAGTGTGATTTTCAGATCAACACAATTTAACTACAATAAAGTAAGACCTATTAACTTAATAAAGTAGAACAACACAGGAATAGCACACAGGTTGAATTGTCAGTACCCATTCAAGAAATGTTCAGTGCTTATGTAATAGATTTTACTGCAATATTCCTTTTTAAAACACCATCCAGAGGACAAATTAAATGCATCTAGGACTGGCTCTTTTTTTCTTTAAGATTTATTTTATTTTATTTATTATTATTATTGTTATTGTTATTGAGTACTTTATTATTATTATAATTTTGTTTATATAACATTGAATCACATATAACTTGACAGTGTATTACATTTCTTTTTCCAGAAGGAATACCATGCTTATCAATCAATACAAAGACATTAAAATCCCCATAATCCTCAAATAGCTTTTCATTATTTTTTCCAGATTATTATTATTTTTTTTAAACATTCAATTGCTATTTATCATTTTCCTTGTAAAAAGACTTTACCCAACATGAAATACTTCTCAGACCAGACCAGCTGATAATACTATACATGTCATCATCAAGAGGTAATAAACCATTTTTGTGTCCCGCTAATGTCATGCCTTTCCATTTGTTCTCTTGCTATCCTTCTCCATACTCTTTTCTTCTCTTGCCCCTTTACACACTGTCCTCAGCATCCCTAACTATTTTCATTGCTTTTATGAACTCCAATATTTATATCTCTACCATAAAGTGCAGATAGTTGGTATATATTAAGTGAATGCATACAATATCTTTCTTTGATATCGTGGATTTCTTCATTAAGCAATAGATCCTCCATCTCTGGCCACGTTCTATCAAATGCCAGGGCTGAGTAGTATTCCATAGAGTATACATGCCACACTTTTTCCATCCATTCATCTGTTTTGGACATTTGGTTTGGTTCCATGTCTCAGCAATTGTGAATAATGCTGCAATAAACATTGATGTGCAAGTGCTTTTCCAAGTGAGCATTCTCCTGTCCTTTCGGTAGATACCCAGAAGTGGGATTGCTGGATCAAATGGTAGTTCTATTTGTAGATCTTTAAGGAATCTCCATATTGTCCTCCACAGTGGCTGAACCAGTTTACATTCCCACTGACAGTGTAGCAGAGTTTCCTTTTCATCACATCCCCACCAACACTTAAGACTTTTTATATTTTTAATCTTTGTCATTCTGATAGGGGTTAGGTGGTATCACATTGTGATTTTAATCTGCATCTCCCTTATGATGAGGGATGTTGATCATTTCCTCATATGCTTTTTGGCTGTTCATGTGTCTTTCTTAGAGATATTTTTGTTCAGTTCATTTTCCGATCTTTTAATTGGGTTAATTATTTTTTTTTTCATGTAAGGCGTTTGAGTTCACTGTGTATTCTGGTTATCAGTCCCTGGTCTGAGGCATATTTTACAAAAATATTTTCCCATGATGAGGGTTGTCAATTCACACTTGTTATTGCTGCTGTGCAGAAACTTTTTAGTCTGATATAGTCTCACTTGTCTATTTTAGGGATTATTGCCTGTGCTTTGAGAGTCTTATTTAAGAAGTCTATGCCTACTCCAATGTCTCCCAGAGTTTCCCAGTATTTTCCACCAGTAGTTTTATAGTTTGAGATCTTAGGTTCAGATTTTTGATCCATTTTGAGTTGACTTTTGTTAATGGTGAAAGATGGGGGTTCAGTTTCATCTTTCTGCAGGCGGATACCCAGTTTTTCCAGCACCATTTACGAAAGAGGTTTTCCTTTCCCAATGAATTGACTGGTATCCTTTGTCAAAAATAAGTTGGCTGAAGCTTTGAAGTTTATTTCTGGGGTCTCTATTCTATTCCATTGGTCTGCCTGTCTGTTTTTGTGCCAATACCATGCTGTTTTGATGATCACAGCTTTGTAGTATATCTTGGAATCAGGGAGTGATTTACCTCCCACTCTGCTCTTCTTGCACAGGATTGCTTTGACAATACACGGTCATTTATGATTCCAGGAAATTTCTATGATTGTCTTTTCTAGATCTGTAAAGAACATCTCTGGTATTTTGATTGGAATTGCATTAACTATGTAGATTAATTTGGGGAGAATTACCATTTTGATTATGTTAATTCTTCAAATCGAGGAACATGGGATGTCCTTTCATTTTTTTATGTTCAAATCAGTATCTTTTTAAAGATTTTAAAGATTTTTTTGTAAAGGTCTTTGACTTCCTTAGTTAGGTTTATCCTTAGGTATCTTATACATCTTGTGGATATGGTGAAAGGGATTCCTTTTTTCAGTTCTACTTTGTTCAACTGGTTGTTCATGTATAGAAATGCTATAGATTTTTGGATGTTGATTTTGTATCCTGCCACTTTACTGTATTCACTTATTACATTGAGAAGTTTTTTTCATGGAGAGCTTTGGGTCTTTTAAGTATACCATTATGTCATCTGCGAATAAAGATATTTTTTATTCTTCTTTGCCTATTCAAATGCCTTTTATATTTTTCTTTTTTTTTTTTCCAATTGCATTAGCTAAGACTTCAAGCACTACATTAAAAAGCAGTGGAAAAAGTGGGCAGCCTTGCCTAGTACCAGTTTTTAGTGGAAAAACTTTTAGCTTTTCCCCATTCAGTATAATGTTAGCTGTAGGTTTTTCATAGATGGCTTTTAGTGTGTTGAGAAATGATCCTTCTATACCAATCTTACTGAGGGTCTTAATTATGAAAGGATGTTGTATTTTATCAAATGCTTTCTCTGCATCAATTTCTCTGATCATATGTTTTTTATCTTTTGTTGTTGTTGTTAATGTGGTGCATTGTATTTATTGTCTTGCATATGTTGAACCAATCTTGTTTCCCTGGAATAAAGCCTACCTGGTCGTGATGAATAATTTTTGTTATATGTTGTTGGATACGATTTGCGAGTATCTTGTTGAGAATTTTTGCATCTACATTCATCAATGATATTGGTCTCTAGTTTTCATGTTTTTATCTGTTTGGGGAATGAGGATGACTGAGGCTTCATAGAATGAATTTGGAAGGTTTCCTTCTTTTTAAATCTTTAGAAATAAAATTAGAGTAGTATAGGGATTAACTCTTCCTTAAAGGTTTTGTAGAATTCAGAAGTGAAGCCATCTGGACCTGGGCTTTTTTTGTCAGGAGGTTATTTATTACTGATTCAATCTCCTGGCTTGTTATGGGTATATTCAGGTTTTCTATGTCCTCCTGATTCAATTTTGTAGATTATATGCATCCAGGAATTTGTCCATCTCCTCCAAGTTCTCTTGTTTGTTGACATATAGTCACTCATAGTATCCTCTAATGATATTTTGTATTTCTGTTATGTCTGTTGTAATGTTGCCTGTTTCATCACATATTTGATTTATCTAGTTTCTTTCTTCCTTCTTTATCAGTCTAGCCAATGGTGTGTCGATTTTGTTAATCTTTTTAAAGAACCAGCTTTTGCTTTCATTTATTTTCTATATGGTTCATTTATTTCTATTTCATTTATTTCTACTCGAGTCTTTATTATTTCTTTTTGCCTGGTATTTTGTTGTTGTTGTTGTTGTTGTTTTTCCAATTCCCTGAGGCATGGTGCTAGAGCATCTATTTGCCACCTTCCCATCTCTTTCTTATGTGCACTAATTGCTATAAATTCCCCTCTTATGACTGCTTTTGCTGTGTCCCATAGGTTATGGAAACTTGTGTACTCATTATAACTTGTTTCAATAATTTATTTTTTATTTCAGACTTAATTTCTTCAGTAGTTAAGAAGTCACTCAGAAGTAGATTGTTTAGTTTCCCAGTGTTTATTTTCAAGGGTATTTCTTAAAATTATATTGAGTTCAGTTCCATCATGGTCAGAGAAGATGCTGGATATAATTTCCGTGACTTTGAATCTGTAAAGGCTTGATTTGTGACCTAACATATGGTCAATCTTTGAAAAAAGTTCCATGCTGGGGTGAGAAAAATGTATATTTTGTGGTCTTAGGGTAGAAAGTTTTATAGATACCTATCAATCCCATTTGACTTATAGTAACATTTATGTCCTGTATCTATTTATTTTCTGTCTAGAAGATCTGTCTAAAGGAGATAATGGGGTGTTGAGATCCCCAACAATTATATTGTTGCTCCTTACCTCTCCTTTTAGCTCCAGCCGTCTTTCCTTCACATATTTAGGTGATCCTCAATAGGGTGCATAGATATTTCTAAGTGTTATGCCTTCTTGCTGGATTATCCCATTTACTGTTATATAATGTCCTTCTTTGTCTCTTCTTACAGTCTTTGTCTTGAAGCCTACTTTGTCTGAAATCAATATCCAACCCCAGCCCCTTTTTGATTTCCATTTGTATGGAATATCTTTTTCCAGGCCTTCACTTTTAGTCTATGTATGTCTTTATCCATAAGGCGTGTTTCTTGTAGACAACAGATAGAGGGTTTCTGTTTTTTTATCCATTCAGGCAGTCTGTGTCTCTTAATTGGAAAATTTAATCCATTGACATTCAATGTTATTATCAATATTTCCAGACCTGTTCTTATCATTAAGTGAGCCATTTTCTTGGTTGTTTTTTGTTCTCTTGTAACTGCCCATCTGACTTTTTAGTTTTCCTGGTTCAGCACTACCTTTAGAAACTTTTGAAGAGCTGGTCTGGAGTTGGTAAATTCCCTCTGATTTTTTTTTTTTTTTTATCTGAGAATGTTTTGATCTTTTTTTCCCATATGAAAAATAATCTTGCCGGGTATAGTATTCTTGGTTGAAATTATTTTTCATTCAACACTGACTATATTGCCCCATTCTTTCCTTGCCTGCATTGTTTCTGTCAAGAGGTCTAATGTTAGCCTGATGGGTTGACCGTTGTACATAACATGATGTTTCCCTCTTTTCCAACTTTGGTATCTTGTCTTTGTCTGTTGTTTTTGCCAATCTGGCTATAATGTGCCTTGGAGAGGATCTTGTTGGGTTGATTCTATTTGCGGTCCTATGTATTTCCTGGATCTGGATATTTGAATGCCTTTCTATATTTGGAAATTTTTCTTCCAGGATTTCATGGAATAAATTATCAAGGCCTTTATTGTTTTCTTCCTCTTCTGGGATATCAATTATCTGAATGTTGGGGAGCTTGATGGTATCCAGTATTCCTTGTTTATTATCCTCATTTTTCTTGGTTGTTTCCTCAATCTTCTTGATACTTTTTTCTAGGACAGGTGTTTTGTCTTCTACATTAGAGATTCTTCAATCTTCTGCCTGATCTAATCTACTTTTAATACTTTCAAGGGATGTTTTGATGTCCTGTATCACATTCTTCAACCCTAGAAGTCCCATCTGGTTCTTTTTTAAGGTGTCAATTTCTTCTTTCAAATCATGACTTCCTTATCTCCTGGAGCTCATTATCTTCTTTTCTCCTCCATCTCAGTTAGTTTGTTCACTACAAATATTCTGAATTACTTTTCCGACATGTCCACAACATCCATTGTGTTGACTGTGGGTAATGTGGGCTTGACAATTTCCCTTGGAGGAGAGGCATTTTGTTGGTTGCTCATATTTCTTGAACCTCTATGATTGATCCTAGTCATCTGGTTATCTACACTTTCCTTCCTAACTTATTCAAGGTATCTCTGAGTATTAAAAGGTGTGCAGGATTAGAAAATTGGCGATCTCTCTTCTGGTCTGCCTCCCTATTGCTCACCAGTACCATGCACTGTTGTCACTGGTCCTGGGTGACCTAAAGTCCATCCTGTTTCTAAGGAGTGGTGAACCTCAAACTGCACTAGTAAGTTTCACCTCAGGAACAAAGAAAAACGCACCACACAATATTCAAAACAGCATAGTTCTGAGAGTCCAAAGGCAAATGGGGAAGGGGCAGAGGATGAGTGATGCGTCCAGTCATTAGGGCCTTCAGCCACAGGCAGCCTGGTGTTCAGCAATGCTGCTAACTTGAACCAGTCTCCAGACAGGCTTACTGTTATTTTTTTAATTTGCTATAGAGCACACAGGCTTACCAGAGAAAGCCAGAGACAGAACAAGAGAGAAAGTGAGAAATCAAGCACGTGGTCTGGGACTCGAACTTCCGTTGGCCACATGAGAGCCCAGCACCTTTAACCACAATGCCACCTGCTGGCCTCAAGGACTGGTTCTCTTTTTTTTTTTTTTGGATAGGTTTTTGCTATAGGACACATGCGCTCTCCAGAAAGACAGAGAGACGGACAGCAAGAAATCACTCCTCAGAGACGATGGCCACACCACAATCCCTTCTCCTTCATTCTCCTCTCGGGATTTTGGATTTGCACTCACTTGTGCCCGGCATGAGTTTAAGCCACCAGGTCCAGGATTTGACCTGCAGTTGACTACATGGGAATCTAGCAACTTAGCCATTATGCCAACTGCTGGTCCCAGGACAGGTTCTCTTAATACATATATTAAGCATATATTTATGATATCAATTAACATGAGTGTTGAAAAAACTAATTTAATATTTTTTAAAAGTTAATAATTCATCATGAAATATTCAAAAATTTTTCAGGCTCTCTTATTCTCCCAGTGAAAATGTGGATCATGTAATTATCATTTATTGTTTTCATATACTATATGTTATAATACTGAGTGTAAGCAGGTAATGGCACAACACCTACTATAATTAAATCTATATACTCTTAGTAAAACAGTTCAGTAAAACAGTTTTGATAAAGAGATTTTTTTTCTCTAAAACTTGAAGGACATTTTAAGAAGTCAGTATTTTCCATGGTAAGCAAAAAATTTTACAATGAAAAATTTTTAAAATTTCCATAAGGTTCCTTTTTGCCTGCAGAATCTTGTAGTACTATGCTTTTTAAAATAAATACAAACAGGAACTTGCCTGTTATATATTTAATTTGTCAAATAATCTTTTTGTGATTTTTCTGTTATCAAACAGTCTTTATCTTACTGAGTTCATTTCCCATTATATTGACTGGTAATAATAATGATAGACCCTGCCTCAAAAAGTAGTTATAAAGATTAAACAATGAGGAAAAAAAAAAGATTAAAGAATGAGGACAGACCCTGGAATGATGGTGGAGTGTGACACTCAGTTGGCTGACTGATGTGATAGGGTTCTAGGTTTGCATCTTGTAACCCCTGAGTACACTGTGCACACGTGCCCATGACTCAGAGCTGGTTAAAGCTGAGCTGAGGTAGATCATGTTGGGAGATCTGGGAAAAATAAATACATAAACTTAAAAAAATTAAATGAGATTATTCTAACACAATTCGTAGTGTATGAGCTGGTGAATAATATCAAATGTCCTATGGGCTTTTGTGGACACACTTAGGTAAAACTCTGGAGCTCCTTGAATGAGGAAATTGATGTAGGAATTGCACTATTTAACCTTTTCTGGGCCACTTGTGTTCATTTCTAAGTTGTCATATTAATTATTCACACAACACTGGCCAAGTTATTTAACTGTTGTGTATGTCCTTTTTTGAGTGAGAGAGATTTTTGTTACAGCGCACGTGCACTCGCCAGAGACAGAGAGATAGAAAGTGAGAAATCACCCCCCAGGGGAGATGGCCACACCACAATCCCTTCTCCTCCATTCTCCTCTCAGGATCTTGGGCAGGTACAGACATGCACTCAGCATGAGTTTTAAGTTGCCGAGTCTGGAACTTGAACCATGGTCGACCACGTGGGAGTCCCGGGACATAACCATTATGCCATATACTGGTTCCTTGTACCTTCTTTTTCTAATTTATAAAATGTAGTTAATAATAATATCCACTCTGAAATGAAATACTTCTTGTACTGAGCATGGAAGAGTGCCTAGAACAGAAAGAGCATTCAGTGTGTGTTACCTATTATTTCTATTAATTATTTAACTGTGTTAAAATACATTTTGCAAAAACAATTATAACATTATTCCACAAAACTATTTATTTAACTCTTTATGATCATGATATAATAATTTATAGCCTCATATATCATAAAATAGCACCCAAAATATTGAAAAACACCACTTTTGAGTTTATACTGTATTATAGGCATTGGATATATATTAATTTATTTGATCCTCTGCAACAACCTCGGGAGTTGGTACTGTCATCTCCACTGACAAATACATCAACTCAGTCTCAGGGAGGTTAGACTTCTGTATGAAAATGCATCTATTGTAATAACTGTGGTGCCACCTAGGTTTGGACCTCTTGTGTCATATTCCCCATACCTTTTCCACTACACCTATAAATACAAGATTTATACATAATGGCAACTTGAGAGACATGTCTTTTCAAATCATCAGGTTTAGTACATTAGTGTGGAAGTACCTTCTAATAGGAAAGA
>NW_006159569.1:2886208-2910512 GCF_000334495.1 Tupaia belangeri chinensis
GTGAGGTGCTTTGATCAGAAAGTGCTCACATCCATTACAATCTGACTGTCGCCTGCTTCTCCTAGTAAAACTGTGTTATCAAAGTAAGTCACAATTCTAAGTATGTCTATCTCCATTGCTGACAGTAGGCAGAAAAAAAAAAATAAAAATAACAAGTTGTGATGACCCAGGAATGGATTGGAAACAAAAATAAATTGACAGAAGGGTAATGAACCTGTATCCATTCCTCTGTTTCTAGTAGATTTCATTCACTTTTGGAGAAATGTTCCAACTAATAATTTTCGTGAAAAGGCATGTATTTTCTCCATGCCAAAAGTCTATTTGTGTATGTGTGAGTGTATGTATTGTTGTTCACAATATCCCTATTCCTTCTGAAAGGAAGAAGAAGGGAGGCAGGAAGGAAAGCCGATGGGAGAGAACCGAAAGAAAATACAAAGGAAATTTAAAAACTTACAGGATAATAAAAATATTCTAAGACTAGATTGCTGGGCTGGCTTCATAGCCTAGTGGTTAAGGGAACCAGATCCCACTTGGCTGACAGTGGTTTGATCCCCGGTCTTAGCAGCTTGAAAGCACACTGGGCTTGTATTTTTGCATGCCCCAAATCCCAATAGGATGAAGATGTGAAGAAAGGATTACAGAGAGACTGTGCCCTATTAGGGATGTTCTCTCTCTCTTTCTCTCTCTCCCCACCCCTCGCAAGTGCATGAGCTCTCTAGCAATTAAAAAATAACAATAAAAGGGACCAGCAGTTAGTGTAATGGCTATGTCACTGGACTCTCACATAGTCGACCGCGGTTCGTGTCCGGGACTCAGTGGCTTAAAACTCACGCAGGCTACTTGTGCGTGCGTGCCCAAGATCCCAAGAGGAGAATGGAGGAGAAGGGATTCTGGCATGGCCATCCAACCTGGGGGGGTGATTTCTCACTTTCTGTCTCTCTGTGTCTCTCTCTGTCTGGAGAATGCACGTGCCCTATGGCAAAAAATCTCTCCAAGAAAAATATATATATAGAATGAATTGTTATAAATGCTTAGCTTTATAAATTTCATAAATTCAATGGGGTATGCTTACAATGAGTTAATTTTTTTTGGTACTTAAATTATACCTCAACAAAATGGAGAAAAAACTTCCAAGAGATGAAGTTGGGAGGTAGAGATTAAGCAATTATGTATAACCACTACCCTGATAATTATTAAGCCTAAATGATGGGTATTGGAGATTTGTTATACTCTTTTGTCTGTTTCTGTGTATGTTTGAAAATTTAATAAAATGTTACAAAAGGAAAATGAGGTCAGTAACCTTTATGGCTCAGAAATACTCAGGACAAGATTAGCAGTGCTTATGAAGTTCCCTTTAACCATTGCAAGAACAGAATTTTCTTGAAATTTCATTTTATTCTTTAAAGTTGCATTTTATATAAAATATTCAAGGTTTTTGACTCAGGAAGCAAAATTCCATTGATATTACATTATATCATAAGCAAGTTACCTGTGGTTTTCATAAGCAGAAATTTATATAGAACTTAAGCAAATCTTTAAGTAAAGTCAAAGAAAGAGAAAAATCATTTACCTATGGTAAGGTTCAGGGATTAGAAAATTTTAATTTTTTTAAACCACTTTTATATCAGGTAATTATATTTCTTTCTTGTTCTCTTCTTTTCTTCTCTTTCTTCTTATTTTCCTTCTTCCCTCCTACCTTCCTCCTCTCCTTTCCTTCTCTCCTGTAGACTCAGACAAACACTGATAATGCTTTCTAGATAGTTTTTACTTATTGAATTATGGAACATGTTGACTTTTGTGTCTGACTTTTTTACTTAGGATATTTTGAAATCCATTCATGCTGTAACATGTGTCAGCAGTTTTAATTTTTTTATTTCTAAATAGTATTCCATTGTGGAATATACATTTTGTTAATCTAGTCATCAGTTGTGAATATTTGAGTTGTTTCTACTTTTTTGCTCTTATGAATATTGCTGCTCTGATTACTTGCATACATATCTTTATATGGACATATGTTTTTATTTCTCTTAGTTATATCCTAGGAGTGAAATTGTTGAGTCGTGTGATAAATTAGTATTTAATATTTGGATGAACTGCCAAACTAGTTTTTCAAGTGACTGCCTCATTTTATTCGGTCGTCAAAAAGTTATTATGTATTTTTCTATGTTTTCTATGCAAAATATGTATCATGACTATTCCGACAACTGAATAGATGCCAAGTAGCACTGTATAAAGATTGCTGTTTTTCTACATCATCACCAATACCTGTTATTTGTAAAAGTTTTTTTCATCTATGTTATTAGAGATATTGATTTGTAATTCAGTTGTAATGGCTTTGTCTAGATTTAGTATCAGGGTAATATTGACCTCATAGAATGAGTAGGAAAATGTTTCTTAGAAGATTTTATAAAGGATTTTAATTATTTCTTTCTTAAATGTTTGGAAGAACTCACCAGTGAAGCCATTTGACTTGGGCTTTTCTCTGAAGGAATAAATTTAATTAAATTCAGTTGAGGGGGTGTAAAGTCATGTGGTGTGGTAGTTAAGGTGGCTGGATTCCACATGGCTGACTGAGTAGTTTATGTCCCAAACCTGACAGCTGGAAAAACACACGGGACACTTGTCTAAAATCCCTAGAGAAGAAGGAAGGAGAGGTATTGCAGCCTTGTCTTCCTCCCAGGAGGTATTTTCTCACTTTCTCTCTATGTCTATCCCTCTCTCTTTCTCCAGAAAGTTCATGCACCCTATAACAAATAAATAAACAAACAAATTCACTTTTTTTCACTGTGACATTGAAGAGTAGAAGTTTTCGAGGGGAGTGGTAATAGAAAGAAGAGCTTTTAAACTAGTGGTTAAAGAATGTGCATCTGCATAGAGGAAAAAGGGTACTTGACCTGGATTTGGATGTCTAAGTAGATGGTTAGCCCAGAAGGAAAAAAAAAAAAAGTTTAAGAGCCATGAATATCGGGACCAGCAGTTAGCATAATGGCTATTGCGCTGGACTCCCACATAGTCCACCGCGGTTCGCATCCCGGACCGGGTGGCTTGGAACTCACGCTGGGCGCGTTTGTGTGCATGCCCAAGATCCCGAGAGGAGAATGGAGGAGAAGGGATTGTAGCGTGGCCATCCCCCATCGGGGGGTGATTTCTTGCTTTCTGTCTCTTTGTCTCTCTCTGTCTGTCTGGCGGGTGCGCGTGCCCTATAGCAAAACCCTCTCCCCGCCCCCCCAAAAAGAGCCATGAATATAGCATAGTCAGAATAAACATATTTTATCCATCTAAACTGAATTAATCAACAAAATGTATTTAATTAGCTCCCAAAATCCAAGTATGTTACTTGTGAGAAATGTATAAGCATTTAAGCATATATAAGCATATATTGATAAGTATATATATATATATATATATGAAAGTATATATATATATATATATGAAAGATACACACAAAAGGATTCTGGCATGGCTATTTCTCACTTTCTCTCTCTCTGTCTCTGGTGAGCACACATGCTCTACAGCAAATTTCAAAAAAATGTTCTTACCACATTAAAAGAAAGTAGGGGCCAGGGGAGGAAGAAGAAATTTATAGGAGTGGAGGTTATTGGTATACATATTACCTTTATGGGGTTATGGTTTCACAGAAGAATACACATGTCAAAAGTGATCAGATTATTGGGACTAGTAAATAGCACAATGGTTATGTCACTGGATTCCCACATAGTCAATCCCAGTTCCAGTCCTGGACCCAGAGGCTTAAAACACCCCAGGTGCATGTGCATGTGTGCCCAAAACCCTGAGAGGAGAATGGAGAAGGGATTGTGGCGTGGCCATCCCCACTGGGGGATGATTTCTCACTTTCTGTCTGTCTGTCTCTTCAGCGAGCTCACATGTCCTATAGTAAAACTTCTCTAAAAAGAAAAAGAAAGCTTTTTTATTAACTTTTTTAAAAAGTCATCAGATTATATACTTTGTTTTAAGAAGTTTTAGCTTTAGAGCACATGCACTCACTGGAGAGAGAGAGACAGAGACAGAAACAGTGAGAGAGAAAGTGAGAAATCCTCAGGGGGGATGGTGAAGACACAATGTCTTCTCTGCCATTCTCCTCCCAGTATCTTGGCATGAATGTACATACACCCAGCATATACCCAGCATGATTTTCAAGCCACCAGAATCAGGTAGCGAACTGCAGTTGGCAATGTCAGAGTCCAGCAATGTAACTGCTATGCCATCTGCTGGCCCCTATATACTTGCAATTTGTGCAGTTCCTTGCATATCAATATATCTCAATAAAGCTGGAATTTTGTTATTGTTCCTGTTGTTTAGTTTTTAAGCAGTGTTCAAAACTTAACACAGAAAAAAATTCATGTGAAGGGGGATCCTAATTAGAAGCCCTATTTTAGAAACTATGGTAGGCAGAATACCAGCCCACAAAAGATGTCTACAACATAATCCCTGGAACCTGTCAATATGTAATTTTATGTGGCAAAAGGGACTTAATAGATGTGATTAAAGTTAACAACCCTGAGGTGGGAAGATTATTATGGATTATCTAAATGAGAAGAATATAATCAAATGAATCACTAAAATCGAAAAAACGTTTTCCACCGTTGATCAAAAGAATACAGAACACAGAATACTTGAATACAGAATAGTTGAGAGATGCAGTTACTCTGACTTTAAAGACAGAGGACAGTGTTTGGTAGCCAAAGAATGGGAAGCCTTCTTTTAGAAGACCAAAAAAATGCAAGAAAGTACACTCTTCTGAAAGGAATACAACCTGAAACTACTCTGACATTAGCTCAGTGAGACCCATGTCAAACTTCCAATATCCCACACTGGAAGACAATAATTTGTGTTATTTTAAGCTACTAACTTTGTGGTAATTTATTGCAACGGAAATAGAAAATGAATACAGTATCTATTCTAAAAATATATGGAAGTCAGCCAAGATGCTTCTAGTCTTATTGCTGAAAATGGTATAAAATATAAGTCAAGACAGTGGTTACTCAAAATATTAAACACCATCAGCACAATTTGTATGACTCATTAATATAAAGCAATGTCTTTGTCTGCCAGTTCCTGCCAAGAGTCAGCAATAAAATTATGAGCACATACATTTCTATGTATATATCCAGTCTTTTTTTTTCCCCCTTTGAGCAACATTTAAGCCACTAATTTCAAAGACATTTTTTCCCAGTACTTTCTTTAAACAGATCCCCTTCCTTTTTTATTTTTTCCTCTCCATCACTAGTTTGGGTTCCAAAGTTGATTGTGTATCTGTGAATTAACTTTAGAAGTGTCTTGTAAGGTCAGCCATAGGGTGTCCTCTCCATTGTTTCTTATTTTCCATATTAAGATAAAAACTGTTGTAATATATTTCTGGATCTGTCAATTCTTTACCTAACTCTTTTCTTTCTACTGACTTTTAAGATCACCTTAGGTTCTCTTCTTGAAATGCAACAGTTCCTCACTGATATTTCTTTCTTGTTTTTCTTTTGCTCCATCTTGGCCCTACTATAGTTCCTTTAATCTATAGTCATTTATCTTTCTGTCTTGTCTAGTGATATCAACCAAGATAAACTTTTAAACTTCATAATGTATTTATATATTTTGGATGAGACATGGTGCATATCATTCAAATAGCATAACCAACTCATTGCTTGTAATTCACAAGTCAAATGAGAATCTCAGAACTACCCAAATATTTTCAGAACACTTATCAAATAAAAATGCAGCACAGTTTTTCCCACTACTCCTCTATGCCATATGCACATGTCAGAAATTATTGTAATCTCAATAACAGAATCACAAATCATCACATATTGCATGGCTGAAAACATCAAAAATGTATTTTGTTCTTCTGGAGACTAGAAGTCCAATGTACAGTTTCCATAGGGCATGTTCCCTCTGATGGATTTAGGCTTTAGCTTTCCATGTGTGTCAACAATTCTTGACATTTCTGGGTTTACAGCTGCAACAGCCCAATCTCCATCATCACATGGCCATTTTCCCCATGCTTCCTGTGTGCATTCAAGTCTCTCTTTTTATAAGAACATAAGTCATTGGGATTTTATGGTCCACTCTAATCTGATATGACTTTCTTTTAACTTAATTATAATAAAGCACTTCAGAATATGAAATGAATGATTCCAAAAAACTTGCAATTACTAAGGAAGGGGATGAAGAATGAAAATGGGAAGTTAATATTGAGGGGTATTTTAAAGCATGGATTTCTGGGACAAGAATACCTTGGTCTGAAGTCTGAATGAACTTAATGGCTGCATAACTGTTCAATTTGCTTAGCCATTCTGTGCTTTAGGTTTCATGTATGTAAAATAAGAATTATAATAGGACTTTTGTCAAAAGACACTAAAAATTGAATGAGATAATATATGCAAAACCACCACATCTGGCACATGAAATGATCAATAAACCTGAGCTTTTAAAATTATTAATTTTACTGGGCCTGTAAGTGGCATGGGGATTAAGGTGCTGGATCTTACATGGCCAACTATGCAGTTCAAGTCCTGGATTCGGCGACTTGAAAATCACACTGGGCACATATGTGTGCATTTCTAAAATCCTGAGAGGAGACCGGAAGAGAAAGGATTGCAGTGTAGCCATGCCCCTGGGGGTGATTGTACACTTTCCCTCTTTCTCTGTCTCTCTCAGGTGAGCACACACATTCTATAGCAAAAACAGAAATAATAATTTTACTGAAGATATTTGTCCTATTATTGTGGACACTATTTGAACTATTACATGTGAACGACATTGTGCAAAATGTCAGATTAATAAAAACAGCTTTGACTTTTACTACTAAAAATTGTTAGTCATGAGATTTTTTTTTTTTTTGGAGAGGTTTTTTGCTATAGGGTGCATGCGCTCGCCAGACAGACAGAGAGAGACAGAGAGACAAAAAGCAGGAAATCCCCCCCTAGGGGGATGGCCATGCTGCAATCCCTTCTCCTCCATTGTCCTCTTGGGATCGTGGGCACGCACGCACACGCACCTGGCGTGAGTTTAAGCCACCGGGTCCAGGACTCAAAGCACGGTCGACTACGTGGGAGTCCAGCGACATAGCCATTATGCCAACTGCCGGTCCCAGTCATAAGATATTTATTTCATATCATATATACGATTAAATTGTCTAAAACTTGAATTTTAGTCATTTTTATTGTCTTTTTCGAGTTTTATCTATTTATTTCCTCCATGAGAACAAGAGAAAGAGGAACATTTAAAAGGATCTATATACAGTGATCCACCTCCCGACTCAGCCAGCCAGGATCATGGGCATACACGCATATACTTGTTGCACAGGGGAAGGCCCTGGAACATGAATCCAGTAGCTACCCTTATGTTTTCAGCATGCACAAAACACTGCATTACTGTTGACTACCGCAGATAACTGTAAAGTTTTGATAAGTTTCAGCTTAATTTATTTACAGCTTTCCCCATTTCTCTGTCTCTGTCTCTCCTGGTTGTCTTGCTTTCTTTCCTTCCCTCTCTCAATATACACTAATATAATACAAAAATATTATGCATATTTATACAATTGCACTATTTTATTATATTAGCTCTATAGTACATATAATATTAATCATAAGAACTTTGTTTTTTATAAACCTCTGGAAATGTAATTGTTAGGATTTTGTAATATTCTCTTAAGTGCTATTATTAAAACTTGCTTTAGGGGAGGGTCAGAAAGGAAAAGCATTAATGGCACAAAGAGGTGTGGTATTTTCTGTTGAAGATATTTTATAATTTTATCAACAGTACTAGGGAGAAATGTTCACCAGTTGAAATATCCATTTTGTAAGACAAATAATAATGTGATTGAATGTATGGAAGAAAATGAAGTGAAAAAATATTTTAAAAATCTTGCTTAACTTCAATAATATTGTAGCACTGTATTTGATTCCAATTGGATTACAACTGTAATGTTAAAATATCTAAAATATTAAGAAAAGAAAACTGGTGTTTTATTAAAGTTAAGTAAAAAATACGATGTAAAACTGAGTCAATATTTATTTTAAAAAAAGGATTACTTAGGTACAGTACAGTAGTAATGGCTAATTCTACAAGCTTTGCACAGCATATAAAGAGCACATTTCACAAGTAATAAGCAGTTAGGTTAAAGGTAAACTCTTACAGAATTTTCTTTTATAGGCTTTTTAAAATCATTCATTCATACATTTAAACATCTATGTTTATCTATGTAGCACTGGTCACAAAAATATTAACATAATGACCCAGCCTTGGTAATGTACTGGTTGATGCTGTTTCTTGGCAGTATGTTTTTCAAGCTGCTGGGGCTGGGATTCACACCGTGACTGGCCAAGTGGAATCCAGCTCCCTATGTACAGGGGGATAACTGTTGTGCCACCGGGCTGACCCTACATTGAGTTATTGACCCAAACTTCTTTTGAGACAGTCAATGGCACTTGATCCAAGGGTCAGGAGGATAGTGGTAGAAGATAGTTTATGTTTATGTTTCTCCTTAACAGAAACACATTTGAATGTAGCTAAAGAACTTTGTCACCTCTTCCAGGTATTTAATTTTAGGTTGCTTATTTTTTCCCATGCATGATACATATCTATCCACCTCAGGTGAAAACAACATCAGAAGAAGGGAGGAAAAGAAAAAAAAAAATTAAACCAGTAGGATTAAACCAAAACTTCATTGTAACCAGCTTGATCAGTGATGTTTTATCATTGATCACCTGCACTTACATTGAATTGTTTATGCACAGAGTTCAAACATAAAGAGCAAATGTACCATTTTATTTTACTTGTGTAATATCTAATAGATTAATGTGGTAGTATGGTGTCCCTTTATCTGTTAAGTATACTTTAGGTATTCAGGTGCTACATAAAATAACTTCTTACTAGTTGTATTAAACATTTTTTTCAAGTGAAACGAAAATAATTTTCAAGTGTTTTAATACGTAATGAGGCAAGACTATGTAAGTACCTGGGGCACTTTATGGAACTAAGTTAGGCATGCATAGCACTTGACATTAATGCATTTATGTCATAGGGAAAATTAATGATGAGATTTATATATTATCCAAAACCTTTGTGTTTTACAACCTAAGGTATTTGTTAGTATTTCTCTGATAATATGTTATAGAGGCAATAGAAAACTGACAGAATAAACTGATAGAAAATGTGTGAGAAGCCTACATTAGAAAGTTTGGTTCAGTGGGGACCAGCAGTTGGAGTAATGGCTATGTTCCTGGACTCCCATGTAGTCAACCGCGGTTCAGGTCCCGGACTGGTGGCTTAAACTCAGGCCGGGGGTGTGTGTGTGCACGCCCAAGATCCCAAGAGGAGAATGGAGGAGAGGGGATTGTGATGTGGCCATCCCCTCGGGGAGGGGGGATTTCTTGCTTTCTGTCTCTCTGTCTCTCTCTGTCTTTCTGGCAGGTGCATGCATCCTATAGCAAAAACCTCTCCAAAAATTAAAAAATAATAATAAAAAAGTAAAGTTTGTCTCAATTTGGTCTGTTATTTGCACAAAGCCCCATAAGAATACTAATTGATTTAGTTGGCTTTGCTGGAACTTTTTATGAGGAACTTCAGATTAGACTCTTTAAAAAGCCTCCCAAGGCTACTGAGCCAAGTAAGGGACTCACCATCTGCCTATACCTTTAAGTACCTGTATTTGAAAGTTTCTTGGGCTTGGCAGGAACTGATGTTCTTTACTTATCTGCCAGGAAGAACTGTTTATGGTACCAGGCAATCTTTTTAAGAGCTTCTGTTGGCTTTCTTGAGATTTACCTTAATTCCTTAGCTTTCTGGTCATATCTTCGAAATGACATTCCAGTCAAAGTCCTGCCAATAATCAGTATTTCAAATTTCTGATGCAAGGCAACAGATATTATTGAACTTATGCAAATAACCATTCTGCCACAAATAAGAATACCCACAATTATTTTCTAATTCCAGAAGGGTCAGGAAGTGAGAAAACTTTATGTTTCAATTAAAAAAAAAATACTTAGCAAATTGCGAACTAACAACAACTCAAAAGAAAACAAAAATACTTAAATCTGGGGAACAAAGCATAGGAGAAAATCAGTCATGCTTTAGTCAAAAGTCATAAAATTCTATTTCTCCTGTACTGTCTCATGTAATTAACTTCTCTTCTGTTGAATTTGCAGAGTTACTGTGGTCCAATCATTTCATTTAAATTCTGGAAGTTAACATTCAACGTTATTATTGATCTTTCTGGACTTGTCCTTACCATTAAGTTGGCCATTTTCTAGGTTTTTTTTTTTTTTTTTTCTCTCTCTCTCTTTTATTTCTATGTGTTTATCTTTAGTTTTCCTGGTATAGCACTCCCTTCTGAACTTCTTGAAGAGCTGGTCTGGTGTTAGTAAATTCTTTCAGATTTTGTTTATCTGAGAATGTTTTTATCTTTTCTTCCCATGTGAAGGATAATCTTGTTGGGTACAGCATTCTTGGTTGAAATTGTTTTTCTCTTAACACTTTGAATATATTCTCCCATTCTTTCCTTGCTTGCATTGTTTCAATGAGAGGTCCTATGTTAGCCTGATGGTATAACATTTGAATGTAATTTGATGTTTCTCTTTTGCCATTTTTAGTATCTTATCTTTGTGGTTTTGGTCGATCTGTTGTACCTTGGAGAGTATCTTCTTGGAATGATTCTATTTGGGGTCCTTTGTATTTATTAGGTCTGGATATTTTAATGCCTCTCTAGGTTTGGAAAGTTTTCTTCTAAGATTTTATGGAATAGGTTATCAATTCTCTTATTAGTTTCTTTACCTTCTGGGATAACAATTATCCTGATGTTTGGGTGCTTAATGGTATCTATTATTTCTCATAAACTATTCTCGTTTTTCTGAGTTATTTTCTCAATCTTTTTGGTGATATTTTCAAAGTCAGAGGTTTTATCTTCTAAATCTGAGATTCGACCTTCTGCATGATCTAATCTACTTTTAATACTTTCGAGGAAGGTTTTGATTTCCTGTATTACAACCTTTTTCTCTAACAATTTCATCTGATTCTTTTATATGGTATGTATTTCTTCTTTCAAATCATGGAAGAACTTCCTCACCACCTGGACCTCATTGTTCCTTTTCTCTTGCATCTTCTGGAGTTCATTGTCTCTCTTCTCTTACATCTCTGTAAGTTTAGTCACTGAATATTCTGAAATCTTTATCTGAGATATCTAAGAGTTCCATTGAATTTTTTGTGGATGTTGAGGGAGACATCATATCTGAGATACTCTTTCCTTTGGGAGAGAGATATTTTCTTGGTTTCTCCCATTTCTGGAGCCTCTGTGGTGATTCCTGGTCATCTGATGGAATATACATTTTTCTTCTATTTTCTTGGAGTTAAGTCCCAGTGTTCAGAGCTGTACAGGAGAAGTTGATCATCAATCTCTCTGCAGTTCTGTTTCTCTGACACTCATCAAGCAACCTGCACTTTTTGTTGTTGTTGTTGGAACTGGATATTACAAAAGTCTCCCAGTTTATAGAGAATAGGTGCACCTGAGCTGAGCTGTGGGGTTTCAACTGATAGTTCAGAGGCATGCAGGAGATGAGCCATGCTCTCTTTGCAGCTCTGTCCTGCTCCCCCTACTGCTCACTCTGCAGATGCTCTTCTCTGATTTTTAGTCATTTGGTGGTGTATTCATGTTTGGCTAATTTGTTGAAGAAGGTTTCTGCAACTCTAAGCTCATGTGCTTTCCTATAGTGTGAGGTTCTTTAGTATCAATTCTCTCCTCTACTGTGTTTTACAATGTGGTATCCACAGAAAGAGATTTGAGTTCAGATTTATGAAGAGGAATTTCTCCCTTTGTGCAGCTCTAAGCCTAGCAAAATTCAGAGTTTGGCTACTGTGCACATAAACCTGTCTGTATACTCACTGGGGGAAGCTGAGCAGCAAAATGAGCAAATAAGGTAGGAGAAGGAGAGAATACAAACAGAAAAAAAAAAAGAAAAGAAAAAGAAGAAGAAACAAAAGACAGAACATTTCTTTAAAAAAGTACGCCAAAATGTGCAGAGTACCTCAGATGTACCTCCTCTCCCTGCAATGCCCCTGTCCTATGTAGGGATAGGAGAGTAAAGAATTAGAAAACAAAGGAATAGTAAAAGAGAAGATTAAAAAAAGAGAGAGAGAAAAAGGAAGAAAAAGAAAAAAAAAACAAGAATATAGAAAAGAAAGTTTTTTCTTCTACCTTTCTCTCTGTGGGCTGGGGAGGTGAGTTGGAAGAGGGGGCTGCAACTCAGGGCTGCTCAGTGCTCATATTGGTACCAGGAATGACTGTCCTCTTTATTCTTAAAGTCGTTAAATCTTCACTGATCATGCTTTATTCTTTTTCCTGAGGCACTCACTTAGCAAATGATACTCTCTATCTAGTCTAACATACAGGTTGCTAAAATGTTTACAGAAAGACAACAATGCGTGTTGGATGGGAAATTTCCTTTCCAGGAAGGAATTATGGAGAGATGGGTAAATAGATATTTTCTGAAATTACATTTTGAGAAATGAAATTTTACACATGTTCTTGAGCACTATGAGTAACAAAGTAACAGAGACCAAGATTCCACATTATACATTATTGTAAGTACTCATTGCTTTAATTATAATGAATAATCTCCATCATTGGTTCTGAAAAACTGAGTTGACAGCCCTACTTTCCTTGTTATTACTACTATTAGCACATTTGATTATTTGACGAAGAATGGTACTATTACCATTGTGTTTTTATTTTTTAAAAAATGCAGTGAGACTTACGAGTAATAAGTCTGAGTGAACTTTGTTTTAGAAATATAGTAACATTTCAAAAAATAAATAAGTGACAAGTTGGTTGATTATATGCCTTAAAATATTCTTTGGATCAGTTATAATCATAAATGCATTATAAAAGTCATGAAAAGGTGACAGAGTACCACATTCAGAAAATGATTTCACAAAAGAAAAAACCCTGATTTTCCTTTTTCCTTGTCTTTCTTGTTACTATAGATGATTTATTTTTATAAAATAGGCAAATGAATGTCTGTTTATTAGCTGTCTTAAATTATGTTTTTTTTAAAAGAGAATTAAGATAAGTTAGATTTATTCTATAATTTGCACATACCATAGGTTTGTAGTTAAATTCTAGTATCCCAAAAACCACAAATAGAGCAAATCCTTTTATATTGAAAGCAGCCACATTAAGAATAGAGGAAGAATTTTTAGATCAAATGATATTCATGAGTAAGTAGAATCTATTGATTCTCAACATATGGATTTCATTTCAGCCCAGCACATATAATAATTTTATCCCTTCATTTCAAAGGCCCAATACTAATCAAGTAATTTAGAAATGGGGGTGGGGGGTGGGGAAGAGAATCCCGGTGGCATTTGAATGTTTCATCTCACTCCAGACATCATTTTTCATTTCAGGAAATTGAGCAATATAAATAGATGATCTCTAAGCATATTTTCGATTTTAACATTCTCAAAGAATGATGATAATTTTGCTTTTGAACTATTCAGTTGTCCATTTATATTACACAAACTTCAGAAGTGTGACATAATGCAAAATGTCTGGGAAAAGGTGTTGAGACACAATGATTCTCATCGCAGCTTTGCCACTGAAAAGCTTATGGTATTAAATAACTCACTTAATTCCACCAGTTCTCATTTACAAACTGAGATAACTTCAAATATTCCTTTTCATTATAAATGATAAATTTCAATGAGACACAAGTAAGTGCTCTTAAAATAAATCTTAACAATAATTATAGTCAACATACAATGAAAACACTCTCAGTAAACAAAAGGCTCTGTAAAATCTTCAAATCTTGATTTTTCCCCCCTTTTGAAATGTGGAGTGAGTTATGATGGCCACTTGGCATACTTGAAGCCCTTCAAATTGTCAATTTCTTGCTCTTGCCAAAGCTCTGGAGGTCTGTTTTCTTTGAAATGTTTGTTTCCTTCAATTTGTAGCTCTCTGTAGGTTCCCACACTCAGAACATAAAATAAAAAGTACAAAGAAAAGTGAATAATCTTATCCAAAATTTATTACAAATAACAATTTAGAAGACTCATTATCACAGTATGAAACATAAAAAGAAGGATCATAATCAAAGATTGTGGGGAAAAATGTAGAAAATATGTGAGTATGTATCTAGCCATCTATCTCAACAACATCTGAATGCATGATATTGTGCTACTCATGCGTGAATCAATAAATACATTTCTATGCTCTTTTAATAGTGCGTTATTGGAATTAGACTATAGTTATAAATACTAATTAGAATTAAATCATTAGAAATAAAATGTGTCTGGCATCTTCCACAAGGCTGCTCTAAATGAAGAGGCTCAAATTGGTTGGAATTCATCAATTTTTGTTTCATACTTTTATCAGAGTTTTATAAGACAAAAGTATGGGGAGGGGGGAAGTCCCCAGGCTTCAAGAGACTATAAAATCTCATTGAAGTTCGTTTCCTGCAAGTCAAATAAAAAGGAAGAAAAGCCTCTTGGTACTCATGCACTGCTGAGTTGGTCGAATTGAGCCAATTCTAATTTTTCAGGGTTGTTGAACTCACCAGGGAGGACATGAGCAGACAAGTACAGAGGATACTCTGTGCACCAGCTTCAACTGAATTCAAGTGATTTCTCAGTCTACGCTTCCAAACTCCTGCATCCTGGATCTGAATGCTCTGAAACACTCTTTAGTTAGTACCTGTGGTGCCTCACTCAGGAAGCCCTGCTTTTTTTGATAGTATAATGTGACCTCCATCCTCTCCAGCTCAGAGCCAGAGCAAGGCCAACCTTTGGATTGCAGCTTCTCCAAGGAAAAGGGAAGCTTTAGAATTTAGATACTTCAGGGAAGATATCTGTGGTTTCCAGGGTGGAAGCATCCACACAGGAAAAGCAGAGACAGCTGGGAGCATCATGGAGAAGACACGGAAAAGAGATACACATAGAACACTGGGATAGAGTATTGCTGGGAAAAGGTCTTTACTTTTTGCCAGGAATTCTCAATTTCATCAATATTAGACCATAATATTTTTTTAATTTTTATATATTTATATCCCCCCCATGAGAAAGAATGAGAGAGAGAAAGAGACCTTTAACAGGGTCTTCAGCCACAGTCTTCTCTCTAAGCCCTGCAACCAGACAAGATTATAAACATGCTCACAGGTATGCTGAGATACACCTGAAGCCTAAATCTGGAGCGTTCCTTCATAGTCTCTGGCTACTTGAAGCGTCTCTACTGCCTGTGCCAATATGGCTGATCCTGGGCCAAGTAATTCTTTATTGGGTATAACTGTCTTGTATATCATAGAATATTTAGCAGTATCCCTGGCCTATAATACTCCTCCCAGATTGCAAAAATCAAAAATGTCTCCAGACATTGCCCCATGTTCCACAGAGTGTGAATGAGGGGAAAGAAAGCAACATAGTGGCCTATGCATTCTCCATGGTTGGGATTAGTTACTTTCTACTTTACCTTTTGATGACCATGCTCTGTTATAAGGTGAACTTGTCCCCTCAAATTCATATGTTGAAGCCCTAACCACCAATGTGATGATATTTAGCAACATATCCCATGGTCTATCTAATAGTGGTCTATGCATTCTCCATGGTTGGGATTAGTTACTTTCTACTTTACCTTTTGATGACCATGCTCTGTTATAAGGTGAACTTGTCCCCTCAAATTCATATGTTGAAGCCCTAACCACCAATGTGATGATATTTAGAAATGGAGCCATTGGGAGATAGTTATGTTTAGATGAGATTATGAAAGTAAGACTCATCTGATGAGATTAGTGCCCTTATAGGAACAGACATCAGAGGAATTGCTGTCTGTCTGTCCCCATCATGTCATGTGAGAACACAGTGAGAAGGCAGCCATCCAACCAGGAGTCCCTTTCAGACTCAAGCCATACTAGTACCCTGATCTCAGATTTTCAGCTTCCAGAATAAACTTGTTTGAGCCAGTTTGTGGTACTTCATTAAGTCGGCTTGAGCTAAACATACTCTCTCTCCCAAAGAGCTTTCCCTCATGCTCTGTAAAGTTTAGATGAGTCTCATGCTTCTTAATGTCCTTTTTTTTTTTGTAAATTTAATGAAAATGTACTTGACACCTGCTACATGCTATGTATTATCCTAGAGGTATGATAGCAAATAAAATTGATAAGCTCCCTATCCTTATAGAACTTTCACACTTGAAGAGGAAACAGACCATAAAGTATAGACCTATAAATGAGTGAATATCTGTGGCTGCTGTGAAAGAAATTAAACAAAATGATGTCCTAAGACTACTATTTGGGAATTAAGAATATAATTAACTTGAGTGGTCATGGAAACTGAAAGTAGAGCAGACACATAGGAAAGAAAGAAGCTATAACAAACAGGATAAAGAAGCTTCAACAGTGAGAACCCTTATGTGAGAATGAGCAGGCCTTATTTCAAAACTTTAGGAAGTCTAGTTGGCTGTAGTGATGTAAGTCAGGAGAAGGGCAGGTCTGAGGTGAGCTAGAAGTGGGCATGGGCCAGTTGATGCAGAGTGTAATCAACCATGGCGAGGAGTTGTGTTTTATTTTAGTGGCCTTTCACTCCATTATCTCTACTTGACAAGACCATTGTTTTTTTCTGCCTTATTATCCATGTTGTCTTAAATAATGTATTCAGTGTCTTTTAAAAAGAGATGTAAAGGGCCAGCAGGTAAGATGGTTAAGGTACTGGACTGCCATATGACTGACGGTGGTTCAAGTCATGGACCTGAGAGCTTAAAAATCATGCCTGAGGGACCAGCAGTTAGCGTAATGGCCATGGCACTGGTCTCCCACGTAGTCGACCACAGTTCGCGACCCGAACCCGGTGGCTTAAAACTCACGTCGGGCGTGTGTGCGTGTGTGCCCAAGATCCCAAGAGGAGAATGGAGGAGAAGGGGCACAAACTCACACGTGCCTAGCATATTATCCAGGTTGCCAGAGTTAGAATTCAAACCACCCTGTCAGCGATATAGGTTCTGGATCCCTTAACCATTAGACCCAATGGCCAGTTCTACATTATATGTCTTAATTCTCACAGTAGGCTTTAGTCCTGTTATGAGAATGGAGAAAAGACACTTGAAGTCACTGCTGAAGGTAGAATAGGAGACTGTTGATTCAAAATTCATGGTAAAAAGGACAAAACAGTCTATTTTATTTTTTTAATTATTTTTGCTATAGGGCGCATGCGCTCGCCAGACAGAGAGAGACAGAGAGACAGAAAGCGAGAAATCATCCCCCAGGAAGGATGGCCATACCACAATCCCTTCTCCTCCATTCTCCTCTTGGGATCTTGGGCACGCATGCACAAGCGCCCGGTGTGAGTTTTAAGCCACCGGGTTTGGGACGCGAACTGTGGTCAACTACGTGGGAGTCCAGCAACATAGCCATTACGCTAACTGCTGGTCCCCAAGCCCTTCTAGAAAATGGGAATGCACAGTATTAAAAGTTATTGAACAGAGAGTAACTAAAAGCAAGTGGATGTGGGTGGAAATGTAAGATGGATTGAGCAAGAGGATAAAAACCTGCAGAAATACATTTTCAACTTTTTTAACTTACATGATCTTGCTAGAAGTAACGTTCTTTTAGCCTCAGTTTTCTCTATAAAAAGAGGTAACTTTTTTTCATAATATTATTGTAAGAAAATATGAAGTGATATTTTATCACAAAACCTGGAACACTACGCTTTTAAAATATTAGGGGGCAAGTAGGTGATGTGGATATTAAGGCAGCTGGATCCCACATGGCCGACTACGTGGTTTAAGTCCTGGATCAGGCAGCTTGAAAATTGTGCCACTCATATGTATATATGTTCCCCAAATCCCAAGAGCAGAATGGAAGGGAGGGGATTGTGATGTGGTCATCTCCCCTGGGGAGTGAATTTTCTTTTTGTCTTTCTCTCTCTCTCTCCCAAGTGAGTGCACACTCTGGATAGCAAACTAAAAATAAGTTTAAAATTAAAAAAAAAATTAAGTGCATCAAAATCCCTCTAAGCTCATCACCACTGATAAACTAGACTATGTTCTCAGATCTACCTCATTTTTGATGAATGACTAAAATGGAAGTACAGATTAGATATTTTAAAGATGACCAAAGTTGGAATGGATAGTTAATATACCAACTGAAAAAAATCAGATCTTGACATGCTGAAGTGATTAAATTTAATTTAATACAGATAAATGTATAATCCTAAATTCACATTCAAGGAAAAAGTATCTATTTGAGATGAACCAGATGCAGGTGAACAGCCATTCATATGAAATACCAAAAGGAATTTTGGGGTGAATGCAAGCTCACTGTGAGATATGCAAGGGATATAGTTGCTAAAAATGCAGATTGAATGGTATTTTAGTAGCATTTAGGGAGGTATGTGTCCAATATAAGGAAATAATTAGGTCACTTCAATAAAACCAACGAAACTTATCACAGTGACAGAAAATGGCTGGTATTTACAGATTGTTTGAATAATTACATCATTGAAACTAAATGACTGAAGCAGTCAGTATATTAATCTGGTAAATCTGTTTTTAGTGAAAATTCATTTAGAATGGAATGTGTAAAAGATTCCCTGAAAGATGTGAAAAGCAATGCCCTGAAAGGAAATGGAACCCACAACATTGACCTTCATCCTCTCTTTTGATTCCTATAATTCCACTTGTGTTAGAAGGCCAGTAGACCAGTTGGCAGATCTTTTCAAGGAAGTTGACCCTGAATAGCTTGCTTTTGACATATGGCCAATGGAAAGTCAGACTGCAATTCATCTGGGGAGTCTGGTTGAAATGTGTAATGATGGGCATGACATGTACTAAGCAAGAGTGGCGCTAACCCGTACAAGGGAATTGGAATGCTTACAAAGAGGGCACTCCAAAAAGGGGGTGCAGAGAAAAGCACAGCCTTCATTTGAAATATACCCTTAGTGAATTTCAAGAGACTGGAACATGTTTTAAGGAAATCTGGGCTTGCTTTCAAAAACAGGATCCATTTATAGTCTGAGGGGAAAGTCACAGGATGCTAAGGGATGCTGGCTGGAGAGTCACTTTGAATTCCTTGATTTTCCAAATCTGAAGCTGAAAGTCAAATTCAGGCCTTGCCAACTACTTGAACCATGACAGGAGTTAAAAGGTTTTTATAAGTCCTTGAAAAATTATACTGCTAGTGGTAACTACAGCTTGACAACTTTAATTCTGCAACATCAATAATGGTGCCTGAGTTGGATAATTCTTGTGGTCCTCCTCATTTTCACTCCCTAATACAAATTCTGCATATATTACTTGTTTTGGAAAGGTGTGACTCACACAGGAATAACTGTAAAGTCTTTTATGTAATGTGATTTTCTCAAAGCCATGACAATCGTGATTTGCTTTGCATTTTGAGGATGGATTTGACCCTCTGAAGCCATGAAATTTTGTAAGAGTATATAAAAACTCTTTTAACAAGCAGGTATGGGGAATTATACAGGAAGATGGTGTGCACAGATTAAGGACAGGTGCAGCATTGGCAGTATTATATCTGGGTTCAAAGGATTGATGATAGAAAATAGACATATATGATTGATAGAGTGATAGAGATTTATTCAATCTTTTACACATTATTTATCTAATAGACTTTTCCCCCCACATATTCCTCTTATATCACTCATCTCTATAATTTTTCAGCTAATATGGTTCTTGCTTAGAATTTTAGAAAGACTTATTCCTAGTAATCTGATCTTACCAAAACCCTACTTTTTCATCTCTTTTCCACAGGTTGATGTTCTTTATCCATGCTCACTTTTATACCTTCCATAACACTTCTTGTAACACTTATTATAATAAACTGGATAGCCTAGGATATATTCCTAACAATCCCCAAATCTTGTTTGCACTGCACAATACAATTTATTTTTCACTCGCTGAGATATTCCATGCACACAAGCATGGTGCTCTGCTTAACATTATCACCCAGGGACCCCAGCTAATTGAAGCTATGTCATGTTATAGTTGCACCATCTGTGACACTAGTCCCTTCTTAGTACTTAAGTCAGAAGGCGAGTAGAGACTTGTGCAAAGGTTGATCAGATCTTTCTCTAACAGTGATACAAATAAATTATGCTCACATTTCAGGTTTAGACTTAGTCACCCAGATTGGATTCACTGCAGGGAGGTTGGAAAGTTTAGAAGGAGTATTATTGTTCTTATTTGACACTTTGACTATTTCACAACCTTTACTAGCCTAAAGCCCTAGAAGTACTGATCATGGGGACTAAATCACTGAGACTTCATTAATAATATGTGGGCTTGGAAACATTCTAAACGTGGCATTCCTATATATTCTCATGGTGAACTCCAAGGCCTGCTAACAAGATGGATGGTAGTAGTAAAGTTGACTAAAATGGCAGGCAGTGATAAGCAAAATATAGAATTCAAACACAGGGATATAGTATCATCAGCACAACTTAAAATACTATAGCTTCAATCAGCTGTGCTACATAGGCATTGAGTATTGTTTCAGTATCCATCAGATATGATTTTAAATGAATGAATGAGTGACTAAACTCATTTATTCATTAGAACATCTAATACATCAATTAAGAAACCAAAATTGGGACCAGCAGATAACATAGTGGTTACCTTGTTGGACTCCCTCCCACGTGACCAACCACAGTTTGAGTCCCAGACCTGGTGTCTTGAAAATCACACAAGGCGCATATGCATGCCCAGGATCCCAGGAGGAGAATGAAGAGGAGAAGCGATTGCAGCATGGCCATTCCCCCCCCCTCCGGTGAGGAAGGTGGTAATTTCTCTCCCTCCCTCCCCCCCCCCCCCCCATGAGCACATGAGCCCTTAAGGCAAAAACCTCTAAGGAAAAAAAAAAAAGGCAACATTTATTGATTATATTTTAGAGGCAGGAGGCTGTGCTTTGTATTTAAGTATCTGAGCAGACAGGGTATAATTTCTACTGAAGAAGAGCTTTAACTATCCAAGGGAAAGGCGGTAAAGAAAAGAATGTTAAAGTTTAGTGTGATAAGTAATAAGATAAAGGTTAAATTATACACACACACTCAGTATGCCAGAACTGTATTAGGCATTTGAGTTACAGGGATTGGTGAACAGGAGTTGCTGTGGTGTGCCAGAGGCACACCTGGAAGGCTTAGGCACACATTGTTCCCACTGCCGCAAGTGCTGATAGTTACTATGGCTCTTAGCTAAGGCACATTCCAGGTACCGCCCTCAGATTAAGAATTTGTCAAGGGCATTTCCCATTCCCAGAAGCACCCACCACTGATCAGTGTGTGTGTGTGTGTGTGTGTGTGTGTGTGGTGTGTGTGTGAAGGGATATAAATTTCTTTTTTCTTTTTTTTTTTTACATTTTTCCACAAACATTTACTTTACATAGCAAAGAATTTTAGCTCATACTCCATAATTCTTGACAGTTTACAAACAACTTTCAGAGTTTCAAAATACTGAATTTTAAAGATAATGTTCAAAATATGTCTTATAATTTTGTATAATTTTATAACTCTATAACAACAGAAGCAGTATGGTTTCAAATATATATATATATATACATTTAGAGTGCAGACACTCAGTATGTATTAAGTGGGGATATAAATTTCTATGCCCCCTGTCTTAAAACTGGGTAACTCTGAAGACCTTCCAGCAGCAGATCTATAAAATCAGTGGAAGCCTATTTTAAAAGAAGGCTTCCTATCCTACCTTTCATTTTTCCCATGGAAGTTGATTTCAATGACTCTCCTCAATTGCTTAAAGATAAATTTTCTTCTCACAATATTTTCTGGGGACCCCTCTCTCTTAAGAGTGATCATAGAAATCAGACAACAAGATTTTGAAAACGAGTCACCACCTAACTAGCTGAAAATGAATACCATATCGAGTACTTGATAAAGACTGAATTTACCAAGGCCAGCAGGTGGTGAAATGGTTAAGGCACTAGACTCTCACATGGTCAAACACAGTTCAAGCCCCAGACCCAGCAGGTTGAAAATCATACCAAGCATGCTTAAAATTATAAGAGGAGAATGAAGGACAAGGGATTGCAGTGGGGGCATACCCTCTGGGGGCAGAGGGTGGGGAAAAGATTTCTCCCCACCCTCTGCATGCAAGCACATGCACCCTATGGCAAAACCAAAACAAAACAAAAAGAGAAGATTGGATATACTATCACCACCACCACCACTATGCTATAGTGGAGCCCTGTTAGAACATTCACCTATGTTAACTGAGAAGTGATACCCAGTGGAATAAAATATTAGCAAACTAATAACCCAAACAATTTTTAAAAGTAGTAATGATAAGGACTATAGAATTACATGGTTGTTTTTAGGAAAAATACATGTATTATGCTACATAAAAGAATGTTAGACTGAGGGTCAGTAAGTAATAATTACTGGCTAAGGACCAGTTCAGTGGTGGCCTGGTAATGTGCTGCTCAAGAGAAGCCAGATACCACATGGCAAGTACAGTTCAAATCTCTGATCCAGTCTTTCCAAAACACACTGGGCATGTGCATTAGTGCCCAAGATCTGATGGAGTGGAGGACTGGATGAGGGGCTCATATGTAACCAGACCACATGGAGGAAGCTCTTCTCTCTCTCACACATGCATGCACAAATTCTCTTTCTCTTGTACACACACACACACACACACACACACGCACACAATCATGAATTAAAACAATTTTTTTTACTAAAATTAAAATTAAAGATTAAATGTAAAAGCCAAAGGACCTTCCTGGCATTATATAAGAAAATTTTCAATTTCTGAACTCTGAGGACATAAAAAATCATATTGTAGCCCAGAGCTTATATAAAAGTATCTCAACTCTAAGAGAAGATTAAAGTCCTCCTTTTAGCTATGCCAAGAGCTGGTCCTTATTAAGAAGAAGCAAAGGATCCAACAGGTGGCATAGTGGTTAAGGTGTTGTACTCAGACATTGCTGACCAGGGTTCAAGTCGCGGACCTTGTGGTTTTCTTTCTCACTTTTCCTCTCTCTATCTTCCTGTCTCTTTCTGGTCAAATTAAATAATAATAATATAAATAAATTAAATTATTCTTTAAGATTTTTTTAAAAAAAAAAACAGGACTAAAACCAGAGACATCGTATTAGGATATACAAGTGCATACATATAAAATTCCTGAATAGCCAAACCTATAAAACATCTGGACCCAAAGAAGTAACCCAACTTGTTATAGGATATTTCCACTTTAGTTAAAGGTGGTTCTGAAGCCTTTCCTTGAAAGAAAATATGCATTCCCATTGGGATCCTTCTCCACTTCTTCAACTGTCAGACCACTTATTTGAGTTCCTTCTTGGCTCAGTGTTTGTGTGTGTGTACTGCACTAAAATGCCAATGGACATATCCTGGAAAGAGTAGTAAAAATTAATCCTATCCTTTGGAATTAGCATTGGAACCAACTGAGACTTTGGAGACCATTGGCATGTTTAAGTGTGGGAGAAGTACATGAATTTTGGGGGCCGGGGTGGAATGCACTAGTTTAATCATGTCTCCCAGAAATTCGTGTGTTGAGACTTGGACTTGGTTGCACTGACCATATTACAAAGGTATTAAGTGAAAATTTAATTCTTTCGTGGTGTCTAGTGGTGAGGCCTAGTGGGCATCAGTTCATAGCAATTACATCATGGAGGCAACAACCTCATGAATAGATTAATAATGGCCCAAAGAGTTCTAGCTCTCATGAGACGAGCTTAGTTCTTGCAAGAACTGCTTGCAATAAAAGAGAGTAGTTAGGATCACTCTCTCTGCTCCTGCCTGCCATCCTTGCTGCTTGTCAGCCATACTATAGGCTTAGGACTTTGGACTTCCAACCATCAGAACCGTGAGTCTGTAAATAAATTTCTTTCTTCTTTATAAAGAAAGAAAAATTAATCCTACTAATGAATTAGCCTTCATGTAAGGCAACTGGTCACACACATACTTTTGTGGAACTATAAATACATCCTGTCTAGAAGGACACATACATGTGTGAAGCACAGTGATAGTGATGCATGGCATGTTTCAGAAACTAAAAGAAAGCCAGAGGAGGGAACCAGCAGTTAGCGTAATGGCTATATCGCTGGATTCCCACGTAGTCGACCACGGTTCGTGTCCCGGACCCGGTGGCTTAAAAATCTCACGCTGGGTGCATGTGCGCACATGCCCAAGATCCCAAGAGGAGAATGGAGGAGAAGGGATTGCAGCGTGACCATCCCCCCTGGGGGCTGATTTCTCACTTTCTGTCTCTATGTCTCTATCTGTCTGTCTGGTGAGCGCACATGCCCTATAGTGACCA
>NW_006159569.1:2910568-2916592 GCF_000334495.1 Tupaia belangeri chinensis
CGGACCCAGTGGTTTAAAACTCACGCTGGGCGCGTGTGTGTGCGTGCCCAAGATCCTGAGAGGAGAATGGAGGAGAAGGGATTGCGGCATGACCATCCCCTCTGGGGGGTGATTTCTCACTTTCTGTCTCTATGTCTCTCTCTGTCTGTCTGGTGAGCGCACATGCCCTATAGTGAAAAAAAAAAAAAAAAAAAAAGGAAGCCAGAGGAGCTGAGCCACAGAAAGTTAAGTGGAGACTGGAGAAATGGCATCTCATATCAACCTCACCAAAGATAATACCATTAACTCTAATATCAATGAGTTAGCCACTGATTTATATTAACAATTGTATGAAATAGAGCAAGAGATTAGATACAACCAGATTCTCACTGTGAATAAACTTTTATGCCTTTCAGTACAGGTGCCAGAGATGGTGAAGACAGAAGTTGGGGGGACAGGGTGCACAGCTGTGGAAGCACAAGTGGTACTGTGGGGACACAGTCCAAAGCAGGGTGGTTATTGGTATCACATAAGGTTTCCTGGTGGAAGACACAACCAAAGAGTATGGGGAAGACAGTCAAATTGAAGGTTATTGGTAGAGAAAAGAGAGAGTTTTCTAACAGAGAGGAATTGGGCAAAAAAACCTTTGACTTAGAATGGACAGGACTTATCACCAGCACTGTAACTTGGTAGTTGTGAGTAGCTGAAGAGAAAAAGGAATAGAAGCACATGAGCTGGAGAACAAAGAAGCCATGCCCTCAGTAGACATCGAGAGGAGGAATTCAGGCTCCACACAAAAGGTAAAGCGGAGCGAGGTCATGCTATTAGACAGCAAAGTGGAATGTTCATAGCTCCACTTCAGACAGATCTTACTGAAAGGAACTTAGAGGACTAAATAGAAGAATTGACAAACCAGGACAAGGTTCTACAACAGGGGAGAGGAATCTGTCACCTGATTCAAGTGTAAAATCAGGATGTTTGCGTTGTCAGCAGCATGTATGTGGGATTTATAGTGGAGTGAGATATGGAGACAGGTCACAAAGTCTACAACACACATACCATTGACGTACAGCCTGTATCCTGATTTTCCTGGTGTTCTTCCAGTTTTAGGATTGAATATCCCATATCCTGGGAAAACCATCAGTCCTAGGGAAATGGTCACTCTAGGAGATGAGTTTCACTATGGATAAGTATTTTTAGGTCAGGTGTTAGACAAAATTAGACTCTGAGAAGGAGATTTGCATGCAGGAAAAGTAGCTTTGGGGAAGAACACAAGTGAAGGAGTGACAAGACTAAGCAGAGGGAGGGTGAACTGAACTGTGATGTACTCATAATGGACTACTGCTGGTCCTAAAAAGCATTCTAGAACTGAGATGACCATTCAGAGTTGTCCCAGATTGAGACTTGGTGGCTGGGTATCTGTGCTCCCAGAGACCACTCCGGATTTCAGTTTGTTCTCAGACAGGGAACTCACACTTGGACACAGGGTTAATTCTTAATAAAGGTCTTAGGTATGAGCCTTTATCCGCCCATGCTCTGATTCTCAGCAGCTGGAAGAATGAGTGCCTTGGTCATCAGTGAGGTAACTGAGCCATTCACTACAACATCCACTAGAGAAAACAATTCTACAAGTAATCCCTGGGAAACTCCCTTCAGCTCTGCATGAGTTCTTGTTGCATCTTGGCTCTCTGTGAGGGCTTATAAACCTTTCAGTGAGTCAGCTTCTGCTCCGGTATTCATTCAAGTTTATTTTGGAGGTTATAACTCAGCTACTTGTGCATTGCCTCACAGACACATTTCTAGCTCCTAGGAAGAGAAGTTCTTATTAAATAAATATTAGATGGATGTTGCTGTTCTCCTCAGACCTGGAAAGTGAAGCCATCTCTTTATTCCCCTGCCCTTTTCCCTCTGCTGCTCCCACTAGGGAAACTTTTGCCAACTTCAAAGAGCAGTATAACTGTGGAGAGCAGGACTTAGCCATAAGGATTTCTCACTCCTGTGTTACATGTGATCGTTTCCTTTGGCTGTCATTTAATTTTGTTCCCTGGACTTGCCTCTAAGGTGCTGAGAACCAACTTTCCACACTTTAAGGAGAATGTCTTTTCTTCTCAATTATCCCTTGAAAAGATAAGATGATCCTTCTCAGAACCCTGGGAGGTACCAAATGGGTTTCTCAGTACAGTGGAAGGCACAGCCTCTGCCTCCCCAGGTTGCTGAAAGCCCATGCACCAACGAGAAGATAGAAAATGCAATAATGACTATTAATGAAATGCATCAGAGACATAAGTTGAATTGAATTATTTATATTCATATAGGTTTCATAAAAATTCTATCTGTAGAGGGACCAGCAGATGGCATAGTGGTAATGTTGGTGAACTCCCACATGGCTGACTACAGTTCAAGTTCAGGACCCAGTGGACTAATACGAATCCATGTTATTCAGACACATACTGGGCATGTGTGAGTGTGTGCCCAAAATCCCAGGAGGAGGATGGAGGAGAAGAGATTGCCACATGGCCATCCCTGTTAGGGGTGATTTCTCACTTTCTGTCTCTTTCTCTGTCTCCCTGGCAAGTGCACATGCCCTATAGCAAAAATCTCTCCCAAGGGAAAAAAAAATTGATTCTATCTGTAGAGTCATTTTATTGAATATAGATTAAGTTTCAACTTCCAAGTCAGATAGTTGTGGCTTCCAATTTTATCTCTTTCAGTTCCTACCTCTGCTATTTTGGGCAGGTTAGTTAAACATACTGAGCCTCAAACTCACCATTTTTGAAAGGGGGTTTATAATAGATAGTAATCTATTGGTGTTCTGGCCAATCTCTTCTGTGAGAGGATGTCAAGAAGTTTATGAAAAAATTGAAATAAAGTACAAGTTTATTTTGGTGTAAAACATGTTGAAATTCAGGCCACATCATGGCCTGCTAGTTAAGGCAGCTGGATTCTACATTCCCGACTGTGTGGTTCAAGCCCCAGACCCAGTGGATTGTGAAACCCATCAGGTAACTCTGCCTATGTACCCAAAATCGCAAAGGGAGAGAAAAATGAAGGAGAAGGGATTGCAGTGTGATCATTTCCAATGGTGGGAGGGGTGCTTTCTCACTCCTCCCCTCTCTCTTCCCTCCCCCCCAGTGAGCAGACAATTTTTTTGCTGGCAATATTTTTAAAATTTGAAATGCATGCATAGTTTTGTCGTGTTGTATGTTTTCTATAGTGTGTGTGTGTATGTGTGTGTGTGTGTGTGTGTGTAAAGACCTCCATTATGACAGTAAACCTGTGTGCCTACTGGTTGTACTTTGGGTGATAAAGGCCATCTGAACTCAGACAAGCGGTTAATTCTGACATAGCTATATGTCCCAATGCTGACAAAAGAAGTATAAAAAGTGTTCCGTTGGGAAATTTGTCTTCATTAGAAAGGGACCATCTTTTTCGTCTTCTGTATGTTGCTGGGTTTCCATCTACTCCGAAGGACGATGGCAGTCATCAGCAAATCATCCACACATGAAACCATGTGAAGCTGTCAGAGCAGACAGAGGCAAAACAAAACTGAACTCAGATGCATGGTGACACACGTGGGTGTATAAATCAGATTGTGCCACTGGACTTTCTACTATGTTAGTTACTGTGTCATCATTATTCAGTGATTTGATTCAAGTTTTTTCCTACCTGCAGCCAAAAGCAGGCTAACAGATTGAGAGAGAGAGAGGGAGAGAGCAGAAAAGGTGGGGGAAAAAGAAGATGAGGAAGAGGAGGAAGAGGAACAAGGAAGGGTAGAGAAGAAATGGAGAGAGAGGAGGAGGAGATGGGAGGAGGGGGAGAGGAGAGAAAATATGTGTCCTGTCATCCACCTTGACTCCTCAGTTCTAGTTCCTGAGATAGCCTTACACAGGTCCTCAGCTTTCTTTTATACTTGAATCGCATTGAACTGGGTTTCACTAAAGAGGACCTGAAAGACTAATATTGATTAATTCATCTTTCAAAGTTCTTAGAACATTACAGTACAATAAACACTCGATGACTATTAGCTATTTATAGCATTCTTAATTATCAAGATAATCATTATGTTCTTTCATCTTATCAGTCCTTATGAAGGCAAAGTGGTAGTTCTTAAAGCTTGTTTCACATTAGTGTTACCTAAAAGCTTTAAAAATTAATGCAGGCCAAATTTTCCACTTCTACAATAATGTAGTGACTAATTCAGGTCTTTAGTGTAGACAATTAGAAATTAGACAAAACATATCAAACAACTTCTGTCAGACACGGTACAGTAGGTAACACAGGGTCAAGACACCTGAGAGATTGGGAGTAAATAAAGTGGACCTGAATGATTCACCAGATTTCAGCCTGGAGGAACTTTCCAGATCCCATACAGGGAGAAGGAATGCTAGCAATACTAGTATTGATAAGAAGAAGCTATGCAGAAAAAGAGCTCCTGAAATCCACAAAAGGTTCCATGAACCTGTTATTGGGTGCAAAGGTGCACATGTATAGGGTATAATTCTATAAACCCAGGCAAGAAACACTGCCAAGGAGCTGAAAAGTGAACAAGTCTCAAAACTCACATAAGGCTGAGAGTTTTTAAAGTGCTGACCAATCAAAATAGAGAAAGATCATTCAACTCCCAGGATAACCACTAGGAACTTGATGAGTATCACCTTAGTAGAAGGGCAAGACTACCACTATAGACCAATACTAACAAAGTTTAAAAACAAACAAGCCTGGAGAATTTTTTTTTTTTGAGAGGTTTTCTCTATAGGGCGCCTGTGCTCGCCAGACAGACAGAGAGACATAGAGACAGAAAGCGATAAATCACCCCCAGAGGGGATGGTCATGCTGCAATCCCTTCTCCTCCATTCTCCTCTCGGGATCTTGGGTACGCACGCACACGCACCCGGTGTGAGTTTTAAGCCACCGGGTCCGGGACATGAACTGCGGTCGACTACGTGGGAGTCCAGCGACATAGCCATTATGCTAATTGCTGGTTCCCAAGCCTGGAGAATTTTGAACTGATTGCTCATAACTGCGAAATAAAAAGATTCAACATTTTAAAAAGAAAACAGTAAAATCAACACTTTCATCAGTGTGTTATTCACAAAGTCCAATGCCCACTTAAAAATCACTGGTCAGATAATTCTGGAAGCTGTTACAGACTGAGTCTTTGTGTGCTCCTAGAATTCATATGTAGAAAAGTAATCCCAATGTAATGGCATTTGGAAGTGAAACCTTTGGGAAATAATTAGGTCATGAGGGTGGAGCATTTCATGACTGGGATTAGTGTGCTCATAAGGAGATACAAGAAAGGTACTCCTCTTTCTACCATGTGGGGAGACACGGAGAAGTTGGTTGCCTGCAACCTGGAAGAGGATTCTCATTGGAATGAACCATGCTGGCCTCCTGATCTTGGCCTTATATCTTCCGGAACTCTAAGAAGTAAATGTTTGTTGTTTAGGCCACCCAGTCTATAGTAATTTGTTACATCAGCCCAAACTGACTAAGACAGTAGCCTAGGCAATATCAGGTTTGTAAATTTAATACACTAAAGTACACCAACAAATTAACAATAAAGGACCACAAGAATAAATAAAACTACGAAACTCCAAGCTGTTCACATAACATAAAGATAGTGAACAACTAAAATTAGATTGTCTCTAAGTAGAAAAAGAATATCAAATTCCTGCCAGCATTCTCTGTTTTGTTTTTTTGTTTGTTTGTTTTTTATTTATTTATTTATTTATTTATTTTGCCACAAAAATCTGCAAATTCATGTAGAGTGTGGGGAAAAACTACTGAGAAGAAAAGAGAGAAGTTCACTTTGTGTCTTTTTTTTCTTCTAAATAGAAAGTCTGCACTCCTGACATGATGAAAAAGTCTATATGTGGATCAAAGCAATACATAAAGAAAACAGCCTTAAAAACAATTGTGTGAGCAGAAGTGAGTAAAAATAAAAGGAGAAACACACTTCAAGAACTGTATATGAGAGGTAAGGGATAGCAAGAAGAGAAAATTCAGGATATTCCAAGATAAAATAAAGTAGAAGACATCAAA
>NW_006159569.1:2916603-2921744 GCF_000334495.1 Tupaia belangeri chinensis
TTTCCCACCTCTTGCTCCCCCAAATAGAAAAATAGACTTCATTACTCTGACAGAAGAGGGCGCTCTTGAACTAGGAATCTTATAAACCATTTCAAAAGGATCTAACCATAACAATACAGACATGAATAGTCTTCAGTCCTCATCCAGGTGGAGGGAGAAGAGGGGCAGAGGGATACACTCACACACACATGCACACACACATGCACACACATGCAAAACTGATAATTTAACAGTCAAAACTGAATTAATAATAAACAAGCATCTAGGGATAAGAGAAAATAACTTCAATCAGAAATTCAAAAGGTTTAAATGCAAATAAACAAAAAAGGAAATATGGATTAATTGATCTCTGAAAGAAATAAGAAAGATAGAAGAGAAAGTCAAATTAGAAATTATGACTAAATTGTCCACTGCTTAAGGTAAAAAATATTTGTATGAAAACATTAAGAGGAACATTGATATCAACAGAGAAATATAATAGATATTGTCATGGATATAAGGGCCAATTCAAAAGAAATGTGCTTGAGTAGAGAAGAAACAATTAAAGAGATCAATGCCTCACAAAGTAGGTGAAAATTTGGGAGCAACTTTGGCAGATGAAAAGGTAGTTTACTCAGGGCCAACAAATGGCATGAAGGTTAAGGTGGATGGATCCCATGTGATTGAGGCTTTGTTCAAGGCCCAAACTCAGCAGTTTGAAAAACATATCAGGTGTGTGTGTGTGTGTGTGTGTGTGTGTGTGTCCGTGTCCAGAATCCTGAAAGGAAAATGGAGAAGAAGGGATTGTGGCATGGTCAACCCCCTAGTAGGTGTGTTTTCTCTTTTTCTTTCTCTCTCTCATTCCAGCAAATGCATATGACCTATAGCATTAAACTAAAAAATCTTCAAAAACAAAGATAGGTTACTCAAATATACAAATGGAAAAGGGTGTCTGTATCTGTGAGCACTTGCTGCAACAATGCTGCATAATATATAGCCACAAGACTTCAGTTGCATACAATAAAAATTTATTGCGTCACTGTGGCTGAAGTTAGGCTGGGCTAACGGAGAAGAACTCAGGTGTACTCACCCATACACCTTGAGGTTGGTTGTGGAGTGATCTGATCTTGGCTGAGCCTGTTTGGGGGACTCTGCTGTAAACTGCAGGCCATCTGGGCTTGACTTACTATTGTGTACTGCGTCTCAACCTAATCCATGTATCCATTATGGAACCTGTGCTCAGGGCAGCAGCTATAAGAGGAAGTGCTTCTTAACAAGAGCAGAAGGGCAAGAACATGAGCGGACTAACACAGTGTCTCTTGGACCTGAACCTAGAGATGGCCCAGTGCCAATTCCTCCCACATTTCTCTGTCCATAGTAAGTCATATGGACTATCCCATATCAGTAGTGTAGTAAAGTGAATTCATCCCATTCTGCTGGATGTTATTGAAAAATCTATGGCAGAGAGAATGTATAATACAAATACAAGGAATATATGAAAAATTAGGAATAAATGATTCAGCCTACAAGTGTATTCGTAGTCAAAGTAATAGCATGAGCCAGAATTGTTAAATATACATAGATAGAGATAGATATATCCTTTTAAAGATATTCTATGAAATTATATAAAACTGTCATATAAAAATAAACATTTGTATATGACATTTTATGAAACCTGGAGTCATTTATTTTTAAGGTTTATTTATTTATTTCTTCCATGAGCAAGAGAGATAAAGAGAGAGAGACAGCACACACAGTAATGTCTTGGTGCCACAATGCACTCCCAGTGTCAGTCAACCCTAGATCATGGGCATAAATGTGCCTGCACACTCAGGGAGGTCTCCAGATGCAAACCTGGAACCTTCCATTTAGATCAGCCTTGCACTGTAGTGTTTTACTTCAACACCACCATCCAGCTACTAGAGTAGTTATTTTAGGTTGAATAGAGACACTGGCAAAAAGAAAAAGAAAAATAGAATATGAGCTCTTTTCCTTCAAAAATAAACATTTAATTTCTTCTTGAATGAATTTTTTTTGTCTGTCATGTTATAAATAGGTCTTATTCATCAACTTAGCATGCTGGAAGCAGAGCATATTGTAAGTTTGCAGTTGATGGTGAGTCCATGCCACATCCTACTTAGTGTTGGAATGATTATTAATGAAAAAAAATGCTGCCTATCAATTTATACCTTATGAGATGCCATGGAGAAGAGATGGACGTAAATTGGAAATGGAATGGAACAGAGTATTTATATTTTAGAAAACTAACAATTTTCAGTATACCGAACACTGCACGCTGTTTTGTGAAATGAAAAATTCTGACATCTTTACCTTTCATCAGTTGAGTAAAAGTGACTCATGATGAATGTTGAAATATTTAAAACCAGTATAAATATCCTGTTTCATTCCATTTCCAATTTTCACCAATATCTCTCCCTCTGTATCTCTCAAAATGCAAATGCAAGTGTACCAACCCGTGGAGAAAATTTTATTAACAGTACTGTTAACATGAAAGAAAAAAATAGCAACTATTTGGGTGTGCGGTTTGGGAAGTAAACATGACACTGCAACAGCTTTCTTTTCATTGTTTTTTTTTTTTTAACATCAAAATATTTGTTTTTGAATGGAATTAATGTTCAAAATAAAATCTTACATCACTGTCGCTAAAAAGGCTCTATGTTCATAATAAAAGCCTAAAACCTGTATATTTGGAAACCTTGAAATATCTTCTTATATTTTGAAGCTTCTAATACATTTTTTAGTCATTTTAAGTTATAAGAATAGCCTAAAACCTTTATATTTGAAAACATTGATGTATGTTATATTTAGAAACTTCTAGTGCATTTTTTGCTTATATGATAAATACACACAAAGTCTTTGGAAAATTGAGCTGGGGGATTAGTTCACTGTAGTGATTAAGAACCAGATTTCAGGGCTCACCCCATAGCCTAGCCTAGTGGTTAAGGGAGCCTAACCCTACATGACTAACTATGGTTTGAATGTTGACTCTGGTGTCTTCAAAAACACACTGGACATGTGCATGAATGCACCCCAGATCCCTACAGGATGGATAAAGAGAGAAAAAAAATTGTCGTGTGACTGTGACACATGCAGACAGGGAGTGCTCATCCCCACCTTCTGGTAATAATAACAAATAAAAAAAATTAAGAAGAGCTAAACTCCAGGCCTTCTTATTCTTCAAAACCAGCAACAGTGCATAAACTCTTTCTCATGCCTTGAGTTTCTTTCATTTCCCCTTTCACTTCATCTTTTCTGCCTTCCTTTTCTGCTTTAAATTGTTTATGTGATTACATTGGGCCCACTCAGATAATCCAAATTGATCTATTATGATGAGTAATCTTAATGCCATTTGCAATTAGTAATCTCAACTCCCTTTACAGCCATAGCTACATTAATATTTAAGAATATATTTCTGGGACCAGCAGTTGGCACTGGACTCCTCCATGTAGTTGACTGTGGTTCAAGTCCTTTAACCCGGTGGCTTAAAACTCACACTGGGTGCATGTGCATGCATGCCCAAAATCCCAAGAGGAAAATGGAGGAAAAGGGATTGTGGTGTGGCCATCCCCCCAGGGGTTTATGTCTCACTCTCTGTCTCTCTGGTGGGAACATGTGCCTATGGCAAAAATCTCTCTCAAAAAAAAAAAAAAAAGAAGAAGAAGAAAGTAAAGAATTGTAAAGGCTTTTAAATATTTTTTTTTTGCCGTGAAAGATTATATAACAAAATGTTTTTAAATATTTTTTAAAATTTTATTTATTTCTTTATTTACTTGGTTTATGTTATAGGATACATGAGACAGCAGGAAAGTAAGAAATCACTCCCTTGGGGGATGGCCACACCACAATCACTTCTCCTCCATTCTGCTCTCAGAATTTTGGGCATGCATACACAAACAGACCTGGCATGATTTTCAAACCGACTGATCCAGTCTCAAATTGAGGTCTGCCATATGGGAATACAGTGCATTAACTACCATGCTACCTCCTGGCCCCACATTTCAGATTTTTTGATTGCCACATTTCCATCTCTCAGGTCACCTTTTCAATACTGTCAGTGTTCTAGCTGTTGCAAAAAAGATAACTATGAAGTACAATCTGTTTGGAGAATGTACAACGCACTGAATGCAGTCTCAGTGTCAGAGTGATAACCACTGGGGAGTCCCCTCCACTGCCTTTGTGGGGATGCAGTGATATAAACACCATCTTCATTAATATAATTATCTTAATAATCTCCATACTAAGTTTGATGAGCATTTCCATAATTCTTATGTGTATTCTCTTTTGTTGGAAAAATCTGAAAAGGCTGTAGCTTGCCTTGCTGTTTATTAATATGTGTTATCTATATTTTAAAATGAATGTTTTATATCTGAGTACTCTGTGATCACTAACAATGTGGTAGCCAAGGTCATGGAAGATTAGCTAGGATTTAATGTAATTTGAGGTTTGATAATGAAATGCATATAACATTAGAACTTTGTTAAACAGGCATTTTTTTTTTTCAATCTTGAAAGGTTCAGTCAAAAAATAATTACAGTACAGTACTGAACCCTAAAACTAGCACACTGAAAGAAAAAAAAAAACACAGGTTACCTACCTATGTCTACTGAAATATTTTACAATTTTGAAGATATATTTATTTAGAGTATTTCAGTAGATATAACCACTAGTGAATATGTCTGTGGTTTGTGTGTGCATGCATGCATGTGAGTATAATGATATATATGTATATAAATTATTAGTAAATGTATATAAATTATGTACATATAGAAACCATATATAAATATATGCATATAATTAGTAATGACATTTGTAAATAATATAGTATATATGTTATATGTAAAGAGTACCTGGGATCAGCAGTTGGCACAATGGCTATGTCACTGGACTCCCATGTAGGCGACCGCGGTTTGAGTCCTGGACCCAGGGGCTTAAACTCACACCAGGTGCATGTGTGTGTGTGTGCCCAAGATCCCAAGAGGAGAATGGAGGAGAAGGGATTGCAGTGTGACCATCCCCCCTGGGGGGTGATTTCTCACTTTCTGTCTCTCTGTCTCTGTCTGTCTGTCTGGCGAACGCACGCACCCTATATAGCAAAAAAACCTCTCCAAAAAAAAAAAAAAAAAAAGGAAGCCCTTTAGAGA
>NW_006159569.1:2921907-2931775 GCF_000334495.1 Tupaia belangeri chinensis
CCGCTTTCTGTCCCTCTGGCTCTCTCTATCACTCTGGCGAGTGCACGCTAAATAACAAAAAAACCCCTCCAAAAAAAAAAAAAAAAAGGATGCCCTTTAGAGAGGAAAGACAAAAGAAAACATGGAAACACATATATAATAGATTCCTAATATGTGCTGGATTGTATTGCTACAATAGGTGCCTATAGGGGAAATTACATGTATCTTCTCATTTAGTAATTCTATCCAAATTATGATATAAACGCCATCTTCATTTGTATAATTATCTTAATAATTTCCATACTAAGTTTGCTAAGTCAAACATAAGACCATTGCCATAGTTCTTCTATGTGTTCTCTTTACTTTAGTAACGCCCATAAAGAAAACGCCAAAAAAATATTTCTAATGTGAATTAGGTTATGCAGTATTTCTCATTTCTAAATTTTATTTCCTATAAAAAGCCCTGTTAGGTAATATTGATTCACTTCAAGATAGAAAGGGGTCTTTTCCAAAGCATTTGATTAAAAAGAAAAAAGTTAGTTACTAGTCATTCTCTTTCTACTAGGAGATGTTGTCAAGGTAATTGGCTTTTATTGTACTTGGGGATACCTGTGGGTAATGGTTAGGACAGTATACTTTACGGAGATTAGCAGGCAATAAACTGGCTTCTGCCTGGGCCTTCCAACTAAGGGTATCCCTTGTTTAATCTAACAACCTGCTGTGTAGAAACTGTTTCTGGAGGTATTTTCACTTAAACATGGCATCGAAGAAATGTCTTTTTGAAGTGTAACACCGTTGTGCTTTCTTAAAATAACACCGCTTGAAATTCCTTCTCAAAGGGATGGAAATGTTGTCAATAAACAAGAGTATTACAAGAAATTCTTTAAGAAAAGGTCTTACTGTAGAAAAATATATTTAGACATTTAAAAAGCATTGTATCCTAGAATGTTGTTGAGACCAGGGGTACAGAAATGAGAAAGTAAATAAATATAATTCCTTCCTTCAAGGAACTTGCAGTCTTATAAATAAAACAGCATATACACAAGTCATTATCTTATAATTCCAATACCTATTAAGTAATAGGTGGAGTTGGGTAATCATAATTAAAAGATCAATCTTTGTTAAGTACATCATCTGTGCTATGTATCAAATTTAATATTTACGGGGACCAGCAGTTAGCATAATGGCTAGGTCGCTGGACCCCCACATAGTCGACCGTGGTTCACATCCCAGACCTGATGGCTTAAAACTCACGCCAGGCGCGTGTGTGTGTGCGTGCCCAAGATCCCGAGAGGAGAATGGAGGAGAAGGGATTGCAGCATGGCCATCCCCCTGGGGGGGGTGATTTTCCGCTTTCTGTCTCTCTGTCTCTCTCTGTCTATCTGGCAAGCACATGCGCCCTATAGTGAAAACCTAAAAAAAAAAAAAAATTAATATTTATGGGACTAGCAGTTAGCGTAATGGTTATGTTGTTGAACTCCCATGTAGTTGACCATGGTTCGAGTGCCGGACCTAGTGGCTTAAACTCATGCCAGACGTGTGTGCATGCATGCCCAAGATCCCAAGAGGAGAATGGAGGAGAAGGGATTGTGGTATGGCCATTTCCTTGGGGGGTGATTTCTCCCTTTCTATCTCTCTGTCTTTCTGGCAAGGGCATGCACCCTATAGCAAAAACCTCTCCAAAAAAATAATAATAATAATAATAGTATTTACAAACATAATGCCTTCTGATTCTCCTAACAACCTGATGGGGCAGGTGTACTATGATCATCCTGTTTTCTTCAGCGTTAACTGGGGTTAAGAAAGGTTGACTAAGTTGCCTGCCATGATAAACATAGCAGGTGGTCCTGTGAGGATCCTGATCCTGTCTACAGAGCCAGGACGTGTCATCATTTTGCTGTGTGAGCCAAAGGAGAGTGGGATTATCTCTGACTTTAGAGGTTGGAGTGTGTGTGTGTGTGTGTGTGTGTGTATGTGTGTCTATGTGTGTATGTGGAAGGGAAGCAGTGGCATCATGGGTTGACATTTAAAGATTCACAAAACAGATAGATATTAAACAAGCTGGTTCTTTAAAATTTACTTATTTAGGGGCCAGCAGATGGCATAATGGCTATGTCACTGGACTCTCACATAGTCGACCATGGTCGAGTCCTGGACCCGGTAGCTTAAACTCACGCTGGGAATGTGTGTGTGCGTGCCCAAGATCCCAAGAGGAGAATGGAGGATAAGGGATTGTGGCATGGTCATCCCACCTGGGGGGCGATTTCTCACTTTCTACCTCTCTTTCTCTCTCTGTCTTTCTGGCGAGCGCATGCACCCTATAGCAAAAACTTTTTCCAAAAAAAAAAAAAAACTTCTTTAATTTTATCCACCAAATTATCATTTTATAAATTGCTATAGGGCACGTGTGCTTACCAGAGAGACAGAGAGAGATGGGGCAAGTGAAAAAGCAAGCTGCTGGGTTCAGGTCTCAAACCACAGTTGGCATAGTGGGAGTCTAGCACCTTAACCACCATGCCATCTATTGGCCCCACTAGTTCTTTAAAATAAGTATATATTTTGGGACCAGCAGATGGCATAGTGGTTTCACCACTGGACTCCCACATAACTAACCACGGTTTGAGTCCTGGACCTGGTGGCTTGAAACTTGCCAGGCACATGTGCATGCATGCCCAAGATCCCAGGAGGAGAGTGGAGGAAAAGGGATTGCAGTGTGGCTATCCCTCCTAGAGGGTGGTTTTTCACTTTCCCTCTCACTGTCTCTGTCTCTGTCTCTCTCTCTCTCTCCCCCCGGCAAGCATACGCACCCAAAGGCAAAAATCTCTACCAAATAAATAAATAAATAAATAAATAATAAATAAATAAATATTTTTCTGGCAGACCTGGTAAACATGGGGAAACTGAAAGATTAGAGGACATAGAAGCATAGAAAATGGTTAATGGATACTGGAGTCTATGTGGGAAGAAGGTGGGAGAAAAATAGAGAGGGAAGACATTTATGGGACACAGAAATGGATTATTACTTGTTGATGATAATGTGCATAGTATCCTCAACTGGACCCATATAAAGTGTATTTTATATTGGGTAAATTCACTCTATAAGCTAAGTGATACATAGTGATTGAATGTATAAAATAAATTAATATTAAAAAATAAAAATAACTAGCATGGACTAGAATCAAGAAAGATCACTCTTCATTGACAAGTAGGGTTCCAACAAACAGATTCTGAAAATAACCGTCCCAATAAAAATATTACTAAAAGATTCAGTTCATCTATGCAACCTGATACCTACTCTGCCACCTGCAAGCCATGTGACCTTTAATAAAAGAATTAATTTCTCTATATTTCAATTTCTTCATCTGAAAAATAAGTATGATAATAATATCTACCTTGTAGGGTTATTATAAACATCATAGCATATATAAAGCTCCTAAAAAATAATAATAAACAATGAAATTTAAAAGAGAGAGAGAGAGAAGGGGGTGAGGAAAGAGAGAGAAAGAGAAAGACATAATGAGAAATCACACACACACCCCGCCCCGGTGGGGATGGCCATGTTGTAATCCCTTCTCCTCCATTCTCCTTTCAGAATTTTGGGCATGTGTACATGCATTAGCCTGGTATGCTTTTCAAGCCACTGGGCCCAGGATTGGAACCACTCAGTTTGCCATGTGGGATCCAGCTGCTTTTTCATAATTTTGGGTATGTGTGCATGCATTAGTCCGGTGCGCTTTTCAAGCCCCTGGGCAAAGGATTGGAACCACTCAGTTTGCCATATGGAATCCAGCTGTTTTAGCCACCACACACCAGCTGACCCCTGCTACCAAAATCCTTTAGAATAATTTTACACAGCTTATTAGTCTCTACATTGGGAGATTCTTTATTTATTGGTTGACAAATGTATTTAAATATATTTTACTATATTTTACAAGGCACCCCCCCCCAAAAAAAAAAACTTGTTTAAGTTTTTAAAGTTGAAAATATTAGATTTGTTGAGGTTCAAAGAGGAAAGTACAGGTTAAGATTATTGAGAACCTACTCTATGCCAGCTACTGTGCATCTACAACATCAATTAGTCTCCTAACAATATGAGGTGGGTATTGTTATCCACATTTTAAAAGGTTATAATATTTAAGGAGATTAAATACCTGCTCAGCATGCCTCGGCTTGCTAAGATTCGTTCAGTTTATAAAGAGATAAAATACTGCTGCCCTCAGGTGCTTTGCTCTGGGAAAATTCTTAAGTCACTGTAAGTTTTTACCCATTGCTTTCAATTACTCCACAGTCTTATGGTGATGTTAGTTCTCAACAGACTATTTAACTGCCAAGATGAAATCATCACATTAGGATAAATATTCATTGTCCTAAATTGTTTTACTAATGTAATCTAAAGTGATCTCTTTTTTTGTGGAAAATATGATGGGTGTACTCATACTGTTCATTATCATAGCTCCTCAGTAAAAGTACAAATGTTTGGGGGAAGGGTTTTTTCTTTTATTGTTTAAAGTTTATTTATGAGAGAGAATCAGAGCAAGAGAAAGAGAGGAAGACAAGCATCCTCACCAGCGTATCATGTTCCAATTCAGCCTTGCAGTATCACCGACAAAGTTGGCATGTATAGGTCCAGTGAGAACAAAACCCTGTTCCTCCATGTGGCTCCCAGCATTGTAGAGCATTGTGCTACCATTGTGCCACTATGGCTGGGGCTGTGGAAGAGATTTAAAGATGACTTATAAGTATTTGCGATCTCTCTCTCCCCAACATTTAAAGAAGAATAATCTTTCTATTATGTGTCAGTCACCTTCTCTTTATTGATTGTATAGCATCCAGATATTGGCATGTGCGTGGAGGCAAGAAAGTTCAAATTAACTTAGCCATTAAAGTAATCCACACAGAAAGTGCTGAGCCAAAGAGGAAAGAAAGAGAGACCTTTGGGAGTTCACCGTTATAACATTTTAGATGCCTGGAATAAGGGAAGGGAAAGATTTCAGAGTGGAGAAAATAATCTGGGAAGGTGGTAGGAACAAATTCTCAATATGTTTTTACAATCAAATATTGTATACTATTATTTAATTTTTAAATACCATTTCATGCCAGATGAATGTCTTTGATTTGGCCCCTTATGGAAAAATGTTCCATCTATTTCATGGACTGTGTTAATTATACTTATGTAATAAAGAAAAAAGAAGAGGGGAAGGGTGAGAGGAAGGAAATCAAAGTAAAAGAGAAAGAAGCAAAACATTAAGGGACACAAAAATGGAAAATTATCTATTGGTGATAACATGTAGGATAATATCTTTAACTGGACCAATATGCAGTGTATTTATGTAGGAAAAAATCATTTTGCATGCTGTAATGATATGTAGCAAATGTGTAAAAATAGAATTATGTATATAATTCGCTGTATATCATTACAGCATGCAAAATTACACACACACACACACACACATATATATATAAAGAGAAAAAAAGTGGAGAGCTAACCCATAGCCTAGTGTTTGAAGGAGCCAGATCCCATTTGCTGAACACAGTTCAAGTCCCTGTTCCAGTGGCTAGGAAAGCTCTCTAGGTGCATAAGCATGCCAAAATCATGACTGAAGAAATAGGGGAAAGGGGGTTGTAGCATGACCACATCCCTTGAGGGTTTCTCTGCCCCCCACTCTCTCATTCCCCACAGAAACACACCTACCCTCCCACCCCCACACAGCCACTCTGCAACCCCCCTCTCTGGCTCCCACCCCCCTCTCTGGTGAATGCACGTTCCCTCTGGCAATTAAAATTTTAAAAGAATAAAGAAGTGGGGGAAAAAAAGGTCTTAGAGCTAACGGTCAGAACTTGAATTTTTGAATTTTAATTTAAATTTTATGTTTTTTTTCTTTATAGAATAATTAAGAAAATACCTTAAGCTTAGATTCTCTAATTTGCACATGACAATTAAAAAAAAACAGGCAGAAGTATTATATCATCCTTCTATAACTCAAAGTCTCGCAGTGTAAGTAAATCTGGCAAGGAAGAGCCATGAGGATGATCATCAATTCAGCAAAGTACTGCAGGAAGTTGCCCACCTTGTAAACAATACTTTCCTAAAAATGTACCCAAATTCAAAATGCAAATTGTACATATTATACTTACAAATTATGTTGCTTATTCTATTCCCAGACAGCGCAAATATAATATACTGTAACTGATTTTCTTTATGCTTTAAATGGAGTCTTTAGTAACATCATACTAGCATTTACAAAAAAAACTGTTTAAAGAATAATTTGATTGTACTTATTATTATTACTTTTATTTATTTTTAAATTTTTTTTAGAGCTTTGTGTGCTCAACTGAGAAAGAGGCAGAGACAGTGAGAGAGAAAGTGAGAAATCATCACCCAGGGGGGATGACCATGCCACCATCCCTTCTCCACACTCCTCCTGGGATCTTGGGCATGCATACATTCTGGGAGTGAATTTCAAGCCAACTGATCTGGGACTCAAACTGCAGTAGGCCATGTGGGAATCCAGTGACGTAACTGTGATACCATTTGATGGACCCTATTACTATTATTTTTAAATTTTCTGTACAGCATATGTGCTCACTAGAGTGAGTGAGTGAGAGAGAGAGAGAGAGAGAGAGAGAGAGAGAACGCGCGACACCCGCCGCGACAAAAAAAGAGAGAGAGAGAGAGAGAGAGAGAGAGAGAGAAAGCAAGCCACCAGGCCTGGGACTCGAACCATAGTCAGCCATGTGGGAGTCCAGTACCGTACTTGCCACACAGCTGCTGACCCCATATTTTTAATTTTTAAAAATTATTTTCTTAGTGATGTCCCTTGCATTTCTCACAATCACACATGTTGATGACTGGCTTAGGTTTAATTAGTGTAACACTAAGCCTACACATGTACTCCTTTGACATTCAATTTAATGATTTCTATCATGTTTTTAATTTCATTACACTTTTATTATACTCTGTTTTCCAATTCTATAGATACTTCTCCCTGTTGTCCACTGTTTTGCTAAAGCAATGCTGGAAAATTCAACAAAAAATTCAGGTAGTTGCAAAAACTGGCATGCTATTATTACAGAAACACTAGGCGAGAAAATGAAATGTCAGTTAATCAGCTAATGCACAAAAGCCAAAATCTGTCGTAAGAAGGGGAGCCCATGATGTCAACATATCATACACAAGGAGTTTTTAAAGTAAAACATATGAAAGTAAATAGACTATATTTGTGTATGAAGAGAAAACTAAAAATCAGGAGGATGAGCTTAGTTATGACAAACTTACTGGGAAAAGCAAGGCGGTTCAGGAAAACTTTCTGAAACAAAGAGACCATACAAAAGAATTGTGAAGTTTTTTTTTTAGAACTTTGGGTAATACTAACTTCATCGTGAGGGAAATCATTAAAAGAGATGCAGGGAAAAGTTTTGATACACATTTCACAAAGTTTTGGTATGCAACTGGATAAGGTTTCATTTGAGAGAAATGAAGAGAGGTATGGGACTAGTGGAAATTAAAGAGATGAGAGATTGAAGAGATAGAAATCTTTTTTGGGGCGAGACAAGGAGGATTTCTGTGCCCCTTAGGACAGTGTTACTTTCTCTTTCATTCAATTCTTTATAATTCCTAAGTTTCTTATTAGAGGAAACTTTGAATTACTTTTCAATATATGAATACTCTGGTATCTGTGGAATCAAAAAGCAATATGCATTGAATCTAAGGTAAAACCAAAGAGGAAAAAGCTACCCTTTATTCAAGGAGATTTTAAATGGTATCTTCATATAGATATAATACCTGTAGGCTTTCCCCTTCAAATTTCAAATTCTCTCCCTCCCCCTCCCCTGCCTTGTGAATTCTGGCTGAAGTTTTGATAATCAACTCCATCATCACAGAGGTTCCTTTTTCCTCTTTCCCAAAGTAGTGATATGTTAGTGAAATTTTAAGCCTCATGGCGCCTATAAGAAAAAGAGTAATATAGCCTGTTCTAATCATTTTTTTTTATCATGGAAATATCAGTGTCTTATTGATACAGAGGGAATTTTTTAAAAAGGCACAAAAATGAAAATTCTTTCCATGTTCAATTTTGAAACAACTGAACATGGGCACAGTGGGAAATATAATAAAAATTATATAAACTGTTTTGAGCCTTGATAGATTAAATTTTCAATAGACCATCAATTGGGCATGTTTAGATTATTGTCTATGAATTCCCTATTGTATTTTTTTCCAAAATGAAAGTTTGTTGTCTTTGTGTTTGATTTTTGAAAAAAAATTGTAGATGGTGTACCTAAAGGAAAAGATTGGGAAAGAAATCAGTAAAACACAGTTATAGTTTAGAAATATCAAAACTAATCTTGGAGTTTTAGACCAAACTACTCAACCTCTTTGAACATCAGTTTTCTAACTGATAATACAAAAAGTTGAACACAATAGTTGTATATAATTTTAGGGTGGAAAACTTATCTACATTGGTGTAGTGAAATACTGCAATGAAGATGTATTTGTTTCTTTACTGGTTATATTTATGTGCAGTGCAACTCTATAGCACTATCACATGCACTGAGGAATCTCCACCTTCCCAAAATAAAAGATTATTTTTGCACTTGTCATGGAATCTTTCATGTCAGCACAGTGATTAAATACAGTAAATCCACTACAGGTGTACCTCACCTGACTTGCAGCCACCTCCTATCCTTGTCTTTCTCTATGGTACACTAATTATTCCCTCTTCTGTTTTCTCTACCTCAACCCAGGGACATAGGACCTCTGTTCAAGGATCTTGGATCAACATTGCTCCTATGCATCTTTTAACTGTACTCATTTCCCTCTTCATTATTTCTTCCTGGTCCCTTTCCATTCAAAGACAGCCAAACTCCCTTCTCTCAGGAATGAGCCACTGGAACAAGCTTTCAGAACATGAATATATATGATTTAGTGAAACAGTAGTTATCATATAAACATTTGATGATGGTAAATAGGTATTTAATAAAGATAGTTAGCTGGAGCCAGCTGGTGCCATGGTGGTTGTAGTGCTGGTCTCCCACATGACCAACTGTGGTTTGAGCCACAGACCTGGGGATTCGAAACTCATGCCTGGTGTGTGGGCTTGCATGCCCAAAATCCCATGAGGAAAAAGGGTTGCTGTGTGGCCATCCCTCTTGGGGCTTGATTTCTCACTTTCTCTCTCTCTACCTCTCTCTGTGTCTCCAGCGAATGCATATACATATAGCAAAAATCTCTCCATAAAACAAACAAGTAAATAAAAAGGTTAACAGTGGATGAGGAAACTAAGGAATGGGAGGGATTCTACCATCTCCACAAGCCCAGAGACTTTCACAATTATTTGCTTTGTTTTACCAAGTATTGCTGAGGTAGAACTTAGGAAAGACACCAGGAGAACTATGATAGAAAAATGACAAGAAGGTCATGAAAAGTCAGCCAGTTCAATTTAGTTTCTTTAAAGATTTAGTTTCTTTATCTTTTATTGCCTGCCCTTGCAGGTAGACTCCAAATGGAATCAGCCATTGTAACTTCCCCCCCAGGTCATATACAAGAACAATTAGAGTCAGGGACCAAGGTCCAAACAATTCCTAACTGAAATCTAAAGTATCTGGGCCTGATGGAAACTATGAGATAAGCCCAAAATACACAGGGAATGATACCAAAGAAAAATTACTGACACTAGGGAACCAAAATTGCATCCATTTCACAAGGCAATAAATAGTCTTTATGACTATTAAGCAATACTTCCTTGAAAAAAAAATACTTAAAAAAGGCTACTTATTCAAGATCTCCCTTTTAAGGCATTTTTAGTTGGTTTGTTTGTTTTGAGGGTTTTTTCCTATAGAGAACATGTGCTCACTGGAGAGAAAAAGAGACAAAAAGTGATAAATCATCTTC
>NW_006159569.1:2931807-3001412 GCF_000334495.1 Tupaia belangeri chinensis
GGGGGGGGGGAAGGGAGGATAGCCACGCCACAACCCATTCTTCTCCATTCTCCACACGAGATCTTTGGCATGCATGCACACATGCCCAGCATGAATTTCAAGCCTCTGGAACTGGGACTTGAATGCTGGTCAAACACATGGGAGTCCAGCGCCTCAATCACCATGCCACCCACTGTCTCCTCCCCTCCTGTAATTGTCAAGATGGATACACAACAGCTCAGCAGCTGTGTAAGAAATGGCTTACAGCAGTGACCTAATGATTGACCTCAAACAAAAGGCTTCTTTTCCTGGTCCTGCCATAAGCCAAGAAGAAGGTAATTGTCTTTAATAGCCCAAAGCTTTTAGGAAAAGAGTCTCCTGACCTTGGTACTCACTCCAAAATCAGGAGAAAAATAACCAGATCCATCTAGTTTGTGACCCCCACCATGAATGACATACGTGAACAAGCCCTTCTGAGAACAAACCTGAACAAAGCCCCTCTGACCCAGATAAAATGCCCTCACCTTAGTTCTCATGCACCCCAACTTCCTGCAGCTTTGCTGAATAATAAGCATGTGAACAAATCATCTTGCTGTTTAAAGTGTAGAATAGTGTGGCAGCAGCTACATTCTTCATTGTCTAAGTCTTGCTATGAACTCACTTTCACTGATAAACTAATATGTGATTTGAATTGCTCTATCTTCTCCCGTATAAAATGGTTATTAATGTAACTTTTATAGAATATTTTGAAATGGTGAGATGGACTCAGTGAACATCAGTTCCCAGAAAATCTATATAACTTTATGACTCCCTAAAATGTTGTAATAGGCTGTGATCTTCAGAAGTGAATACCAAGGTCTCTAAAACATGTGAAATATCAAAAGAGACAATGATTTCATTTGCTCTTTTGGAAAATTAATACATGTCTGCGATTCTAGCTCCTTATTTTCACCATAATGTCTAGGAATCTAATAAATTGAGGCAACGTGTAAAGAATTATGTGTATGTCTGGGGTGGTGAGGGGGAGCTTGTCCAACTCATTCTGCTTTAATGGTAAAGAAAATACAACATGTACTATATAGATGGTCCAAAGTCACCCTAAAGACTAAAATACACAGCCAACTGATCTTTGACAAAGGGCACAAGACAATTCAGTAGGGAAAAGAAAATCTCTTCAGCAAATGGTGCTAGAAAAACTGGATATCCACCTGCAGAAAAATGAAATTGGGCCCCTATCTCTCATCACTAACTAAAGTCAACTCAAAAATGGATCAAGGATCCAAAAATAAAACCTCAACCTATAAAATTACTGGTGGAAAACACAGGAAAAAATCTTGAAGACATTGGAGTAGGCAAAGACTTCTTAAAGAAGACCCTAAAGCACAGGCAATAGTCCACAAAATAGACAAGTGGGATTTCATTAGGCTAAAAAGCTTCTGCACAACAAAAGAAATAGAGTGAGGAGACAACCCTCAGAGTAGAAGAATTTATTTGCAAACTATGCCTTAGATAGCAAGACTCTAGAGGGAACTCAAACAGCTTATCCACTAATAAATAAATAAATAATCAAATAATTTTATTTTATTATTTTTCCTGAGGATAGGAAAACCCTCAGTCAGTAAAACACTTGCACATCCATGTTTATTGTACCATTATTTAGAAAATGAAATCAAACCAAATATACAAGAACAGATGAGTGGATTGAAAAAATGTGTCTCACATACTCTATGGAATACTACTCAGCCATAAAAAAAAAAATGAGACCCTGACATTTGATACAAAGTGGATGAATTTAATGATAAGTGGCAGAAAGTGGAAGAATAATAGTGAAAGTGAAAGCTCTAATGCTAAGTGAAGCAAACCAGACTTTGAAAGACAGGCATTGCCTGCCCTGCTCAATATATACTGAATATCTATGCTCTATAGCAGAAATGGAATGGAATAATAGCTTGGAGGGCAACTGTGGATACTAGAGACAGTATTGGGAGGGGGCAATAGGTGGTGGGTAATAGGGGATGGGAGGGAGGGGATTAAGGAAAAAGCAATCAAATGACATACATAAAAAATGAAAAGTTATTCTAAGGAAATATGTTAGTATATTTCATCATTTTTAATTTATTTATAAAAAGTCATTTACTTGGTTTATCATTATTATTTTTTAATTTGCTACAGGGCATGTGTGCTCACCAGAGAGTCAGGGAGAGGGAGAGAGAGCTAGGAAAGAGAGAGAGACAGAAAGTGAGAAAGTAAGCTGCCAGGTCCAGACTAAAACTGCAGTCAGCCATATGGGAATTCAGCATCTTAACCACCATGCCACCTGCTGGCCCCTCATTATTTTTTATTAAAACTACACAATATTGATAAAAGTACTCAAAAAAGATGTATAATAAGTAAGAGGCATATTGTATTCACCAATAGGAAGAAACAACTTAATAAAGTTCTCAATTCTCCCAAGGTTAATATACATATTTAACAAAATTCACATCAAGAGCTCAGCAATGTTTTGTAGCTATTGACAAAATTATTCTAAAGCTGATATAGAAGTAACAGAATTTAGAATTCCTAAAACAATTTTTAAAAGGAAAAATACAGTGGGAGGAAGTCAGTCTACCCAATTTCAATAGTCATTGTATATGTAGATTAGTCAAGACTCGAGGATTGGTACAGAGACAGACACATAGATTCATGGATTAAAATGGGGAACCCAGAAAGAGATACATATCCTTAATAATTTGAATATTAAGAAAAACTCCAGAATCACTTAGGTGATGGAAAATCAGGAATGGGCCTGCCAGATTGTCCTTACTCTGGCAAAGTAGCCAGAGTCACTGAAATCAGAAAGAAGCACAGGACAGGGACTGGGGAGATTTAGTGGAGAGAGAGAAAGAGATGAAAGAGAGGGGGAGAAAGACAGAAAAAGAGGGACAGTGAAAGGGAAAGGGAACAAGAAAGAATACAGGTGATTTTAGTTTCTGTACATTCTTGCTGGTAAGGAACTCCCCAGTTCCTTTCCATTAACCCTTTTTATCTTGAACCAATTGGAAACAGTGTGGTTGTTGTTTTCCAGGCTACCAGCAATTGCTTTGCAAAGACAACCTTACCATATAGAAACAATTTAACTAACTACACAATTCAGGTGTAACAACAAATAGAAGCTTGCTGAGAATTTAGTATTTCTATAAGAAGCCTTCACTATACAGAGAATGACAGAATGATAACCACCTCTCACACAAAATCAGGCAGTAGGCCCAGCTTTGGTGGTACATGTAGGTAGCATACTGATGGGGCAACAACATGGCTGTCTGTGGGTTTGAATCCCAAGTTAACCTGAAACATGCCTGGAACAAATGCCCAAGATCCTGACCAGCTGGAGAGCCCAGGTAAGGGGATTGCAGCATGACGAGATCATGTCATGGGTTTATCTCCTTGTCTCTGCCTTTCTCTTTTGTGTACATCTGCATGTGTGTTCCCAGTAAATAAATAAATAAATAAATAAGCAGGAGGCAAAGGCACACAACTTTCAGATTTAAGATAAAATTTAGAACTCTGAGATGGCACGCCCAAGGCAATAAAAACCATGACTTTATGAACACAAGTAGGAGTGGGAGATGTCACTGACTAGGGTTGTACATAAGCTCTGAAAGCACCTGGGTAAGCCACTTAATCTCTGTAACCTTTCCTTGGAGGGATAACCTTAGCTACAGAATAGCTGTAATGATTAATGATAAAGCATAGAACTAAATGAAAGAGCCTTAGTGATATTAGCATTGTTGTTTTAACTGGTATCTGTCATTGTTTCAGAGAATGTCTTTATTGTTTATTTTCCTAGAGGCTAGAGGAGCACAAGTGAGAGAGAGAGAGAGAGAGAGAGAGAGAGAACAAACCCCCTACTGGGGTGTGGTCATGCAGCAATCCTTTTTTCCTCCATTCTTTCCTACAGTTAGGATTTGGGGCATGCACACACATGTGCATGGTGTGCTATTTAAGCTGCCAGGGCCAAGTTCTGAACCAGAATTTCCCATGTGGAATCTGGCTCCCAAATTTCAGAAATGTCTATGCACATGTGTAAAATTTTTGCTTTGTTTCTCGAGGCTCTTGAAGTCATGTGAACTTGGACAGAAAAAACCCAAGATCAGTTTTGCACTGTTTTAAGTGATTTTCTCGGTGCAACTTTTGTAAATTTCAAGTCACTAATCTTTAGAAAGAAGGTAATGATGTACTCTTAGAGATGAGTTATTGCTATGAACAGATAAAAAAATACATTAGTAAACATATTATTAACTACTTTTTTTTGCTCCCTGTAGTAGTGATGATCAAAAAACTTCTTTGTGACAAATACCACATTTATTTGTAATGTATAACTTCTCAGCAATTGTATGGTTTATGATAGAAAATCTGTATTAGCAAAAGTTAGAACACAAATTAGTTGTATTCGTTTATTAAATAATAGTTTGCTAACCAGTCTAAAGAAATTAATGGAATTTAAAAGTCTGAGGTAAAGAATCAAAATGAACTGGTTCAGTTTAAACTATGTAATTGTTTTAGATATGATATAATTGGTAGATATTCTGTTAAATGTTGTTAGACAGTCAGATAAATGCAATTGATTGTGAAATAGTTAATTAAATTAGGCATAGCCATTTAACTCACCTACCATGAGTCCCAAGAATGTGATACAATTGAAATCAAGGTTTCCATTTGTTACAGTTCACTGCTGTGAGCTTTCTTGCAATCTCTGCCAAACAAAATGAAATGAATAGAGGTTAGTATTCAAGGCCCCTATCTTTTATTCCTTAAAGCTCATCAATATGTAAACCCCTGGGGAGTTAGCTCTCTCCATTTGTACACCAGGCCTTCACTCAAGTGAGGATCACAGTTCAGTGAGTTATTTAAAAGATCCTTGCCGTCACTCCACCCGCTTCTGAAAAAGAAGAAAAACTGCAAAATGTTTAGGATATAAGCGGAATGTTTTTAAAGTAAGAGAAAAAAAGGAGGGGCGTGTGCACACACACACACACACACACACACACACACACACACACATGCACACACGATGTCATATACACTTAAAAAAGTTAGGATAACAAAACAAACAAAATCTCTTAGAAATATTTTATTGTGCAGCCAAAATTCTGTACTTCAGGAAACACAATATTCTGAACTAAAACCAACTCACAGAGATGGAAGTTCAAAAATACTTTACATATGGGCCAGCTGAATGGTGTGGTGTTGAGGTGCTGGATTCCTACATAGCCAACTGTGCTTGAATCCCAAATCTAGCAGCTTATTTTCTCACTTTCTCTCTCTATCTCTCTCTCTCTCGCTGGTGCGCACACATGCCCTGTAGCTTAAAAAATAAATATAAATAAATAAAGAATAGATCAAATTAAATAAAGAATTATTATATTTACATAAAATTCTAAACTATAGCAACTCTAGTGTCCTGTCTCTGACTCACATCCCCTTCTAACTATACTTAATCACCCAAGTCCACATCTTGGATCATGTGTCAGCTTCTCCAGCAACTCCCCCATCCTATCCTAGTGCTTTCTACATCTATTGTTGTTACTGGTCTTGTTTGCTTTTGCTGTGCTACTAGCCTGTAAAGAGGCTGTCAACCTGAAATACTAATTTATTCACATCTCTGATAACTTTAAAGATGCTTGGTGAAATTTATGGAATAAATTAATAAATGATAATGGATGATAGATAAATGGATATATAGATAGATTGAATAAGCAGATGGTTGCTGAGTTTGGACCAAACCATTTTGTTGTCATAAAACATCGAACCACGAAGCATTAAAAGACATACTAAGGAGACCAGCAATTGCCATAATGACTATGTCTCTAGACGCCCATGTAATCAACCAAGGTTCGAATCCCAGACCTGGTGGCTTAAACTCACGCCAGGCGCATTTGCACGTGTGTGTGTGCCCAGGATTCTGAGAGGAGAATGGAGGAGAAGGGATTGCGGTGTGACCATCCCCCCTTGGGGGTGATTTCTCGCTTCCTGTCTCTCTGTCTCTGTCTTTCTGGTGAGTGCACATACCCTATAGCAAAAACCTCTCCAAAAAAAAAAAAAATGAAAGAAAGAAAGAAAGACAGACAGACTAAAAACCTAATTTTATTAAATGTTTCCTTCTTATCCATTTGATTGTTTTTCAAATTCAGGATACCATGGGTCCAGCAGGTGGTGTGGTGCTGGACCACCACTTGGATGATCGTGGTTTGCATCCCAGATCTGATGGCTTACTTTCTCACGTCTCCTCTCTCTCTCTCTCTCTCATACTCTTAGTCTCTCTCTGGTGATCTCACATGCCCTATTGCAAATTTTAAAAGTAATAATTAATAAATAAAATTAAATAATCAATTCTTTTTTAAAAATTCAGTATATCAGAAAGATCTCCTTTCTCCTTAAAATGTATCAAAAAAGGAATTTAGGAGAAAACACTTAAAAAAAAATTCCAGCAATATTGAACAGCCTGCAAAGGCCCTACACAAAGAAAGAAGAGATCAATTGATGCTATCATCAGTACACTTAAACATAGCTTCTAAAAATGAGACACTGATGAAAAGGAGTTTAAAAGCTGTTCCCTTTACACCATTCTAAAATAGTTGATGTTATTTCATTTTTTTTCCTCCTCCGAGCTTTCAAAATACTCATGCTGAGATACTGAGATTGTATTCAGTTTGTGAAATTAGTGACATAAAGCTTCTCCAGCTACCCCTATTATCTAGCACAAAAACGCCAAAGCTGAATTGAAATCTTATTATATATATTGCATTAAATTGGTTCCCAGCGGGGTATCTTAATTAAGATGTGCTTATTACCTAGGTCCAGATTAAGTGGCATGGACGGCATCACAGTCTTTATGCTCAGACAGAGTGCAGGGTTAGCTCAGCCCTGATTTGCTAATGAAGGCTAATGGCCCATCGCCTTCATGGTACAATAGTGTTGGGCCACTTTTTAATACCAGACACTGTTTTAATTTAACGCTAAGAATGCACACAACCCTATTGCCCTTTCTTAAGTAAATACTTGTAGATTTTTAAGCATTACTCTCCTAAAGAGAGATTCACATCAGACCTTCAGTTTATGCAATGTGACAATAATATAATCCTTATACTGACTAGGAAAATTGGAATTTTTTTTCTAGTTTGAGTCCTTTTCTCTAGTTTCTATTGTACCTCCTCTCAGACACCCATGCGATTATACTCCTGCCCGCTCGATGTATGTCTTTCCTTCTCAACCCACGCAGAATATCCAGAGTGGCAAATCTCAGAGCAGCAAAGATATTTCTAATGCTATAGCATGAGTCAGGGTTCAATCTCCATGGTCCAAACTTGCTGACAAATTAAGCTCCAAAATTCCAAGTGGGTTTTATGTGTCCTTAGTGCTATCAGAGGAAAAAAGCTATTTCCATCTGGGCCACCCAATACAGCCATGTGTTAGGTTGTCAGGAAAGTCATGACGTATTTTTCCATGCGAAAATGTGCCGTGACTTTTCCAACAACCCAATAGTTTCACAATATCTTCTCTTATTTTCCCTTTACTTTTTCAGAAAGTCCTCTCTCTGTAATCTAATACCTATCTAGATACAAAGCAGAGGAGGAGCTTTCTCATGTATTCGAGAAGGTAGAAAATTAGCTGACCAGAGTAGCAGGAGGCTTTCTCATTCAGGCAAACACCCCCTCCTCCCTGGTTCCTCCTCATCGACCTGTGAGTAAAATCTTATTGAGTGTCCTGATTCTCCTCCCTCTCGAGTGCCTAGGGAACCCACATCTGCATTAAATATTCAGCTGGATAGCAAGGATTGTATGAAACAGTTCATCAAACACCTTTAAAATCAGAATTGCAGAAAGAACCAGAATAATTACATAACCAGAGTGGCAAATCTCAGAGCAGCAAAGATATTTCTAATGCTATAGCATGAGTCAGGGTTCAATCTCCATGGTCCAAACTTGCTGACAAATTAAGCTCCAAAATTCCAAGTGGGTTTTATGTGTCCTTAGTGCTATCAGAGGAAAAAAGCTATTTCCATCTGGGCCACCCAATACAGCCATGTGTTAGGTTGTCAGGAAAGTCATGACGTATTTTTCCATGCGAAAATGTGCCGTGACTTTTCCAACAACCCAATAGTTTCACAATATCTTCTCTTATTTTCCCTTTACTTTTTCAGAAAGTCCTCTCTCTGTAATCTAATACCTATCTAGATACAAAGCAGAGGAGGAGCTTTCTCATGTATTCGAGAAGGTAGAAAATTAGCTGACCAGAGTAGCAGGAGGCTTTCTCATTCAGGCAAACACCCCCTCCTCCCTGGTTCCTCCTCATCGACCTGTGAGTAAAATCTTATTGAGTGTCCTGATTCTCCTCCCTCTCGAGTGCCTAGGGAACCCACATCTGCATTAAATATTCAGCTGGATAGCAAGGATTGTATGAAACAGTTCATCAAACACCTTTAAAATCAGAATTGCAGAAAGAACCAGAATAATTACATAAATATTTGATGCAGGGGACTTAGTTATTGGTGCTGGAATAATTATACAAATTATAATGGTAATCCTCACTCTCAATAATACCTCTAGAGGAAATGACATTATATACTTCACTCACAGAGAATAACAACAATATTAACACAAAACTGACACTTGGCAGGCCAGTATCTCCCAAGCTGGGCTCACTTGGCAATCAGGACAGCAAGGAACCTTAGCAAACACGTATTTTTTTGGCTGTCGTTCAGTTACTGGAGTGTCAGAGAATATTTGGCATTTAATGCTATGCAAAGTGTTGTTCTCGTTTGATTGTTGTATACTATATAAGCCTTGGAGCATGACGTGAAGTAATTTAACAACTGGAATAACAGGCATTTGGGACAAAACTAATTTCATAGGAAGGCTGATCACAGACACTCAACGTGTTCATAAAAATGTTACCTTGTCATATAATACAAAGTCGAAGATCAAGTAACAAGGGGAGAAACCTGGTTATGGGGAAACGTCCCTCAATTCTGCTGGCCTAAAGTCCATTCTTCATGATGAGGTTATCTTAGTGCTAAATATCAAGATATGCCTGGATCGTTATTTCTGACTCTCTACTCAATTCCTAAGAAGAGGGCAATTGACTTAGTATGTGAGTCTGAGTTTTAATGAGCTCTAGTCATGCTCTGTGTCCCAGGACAATCCTTCACTTTTGCCTGGTTGCCTATAGAAGGTGCTCTCATCAGTGAGTCAGGTGTGATACAAAGACATGGGAAAACACAAACGAACAAAGCAGAGCATTAGCCACTTCTGAGGATGGGAACCTCATTTCTTTTCCTAAGTAATTATACAGACATATTCTCAGGAGTCAGTCTCCTTACCAACCCCACATTTCCAAAGTCATTTCCCTTTAGTATCTGTTAGGGAAAAGAAGGCATTACCCTTGGGTCCACTGTATTTCCCCGCTATAGTTGCTCTTCAGCCCCATGCCTCCTCCCCACTAAGTGTGATGCTTGTCACTGTCAGTTAGCTGCTTAGCATTGACTGAACTGACAGTGAGCAGAGCATTGAGTGTGGGAAAAAGCCCACACTTCACTTTACTTCCTATCTTTTTCTTTCTTCAAAGCCCTTGGGGATAGTTAGTGGCATAATGCTAATGTAACTGGATCCACATAGGGGAAGTTTGGGGTTCATATCCTGGGCTCTCCCTGAACATGCCAAGTGCCTGTGGGTCCAGGACTCAAACTTCAGTCAGCTATGTGAGGGTCCAGTACCTTAACCACTATACCATCTTTGGACCTCAAGATCTGCAAGTATTAACTTCCAAAAGTATTTTCTAAACATCTACAATTCATCACATCCATCGCAATAGCCTAATTCATGACCACCATCATCAGTCACTTGGGTTATTGGAATAACCTTTTTCTTGATCTTCCTTCTTCTCTTTCATATCCTTACTATCGATGATCCACACAGCAGCTAACATGACATTTGTAAGAAGTTAAATATGTTTAACTCACCATCAAGTGTAGAATAAAATAGATGCACATTCAAAATAAAACTAACCAGACCATCTGTGTTGGTACAGACAGAAGAATGCTGCTCTGAGAGGCTAGAGCCACCCAGAGAACCACAGTTCAGTCCTGGGTGACCTGAAACATTCTGGGTGTGTGTCATGGTATGACAAAGCCCTGTCAAGGATACCTGTTTCTCCTGCTCTCTTTTCTCAATTAAATAAATTTTTAAAAATAAAGAAAAGAGGGCCAGCAGGTGGCATGGTGGTTAATGTGCTGGACTCCCATATGGCCGACCACATTTTGAGTCGTCCCAGACTTGGCAACTTGCTTTCTCACTTTCTCTCTCTCTCTCTCTCTCTCTCTGAGTGCATGTTTCCTATTTCAAATGAAATAATAATGATAAGTAAAACAAACTAATCATTTTTAAAAATTAAAAAGAATAAATAAACTAATGATATATAATGATAGATATAGATACACTATATGATACATCTCTTTCTCTCTGCTGGTGCAATGTACAAAAAAAAAAGAAACAGGGACCATGGATTTGGTCTGATTTATTCATTTTTATAACCTTCAGTAACTAGGTCAGTCCTTGAATACTGTAGAACTCAATACACATTTGTTGAATTAATTAATCAATTTCAGGACATTTCACATCTCTAACTTGGTTCTCTGGATTCGCAGAAAGTTCTATGTATTATCTCAGGATTTGGTCTTGTCTCATGTCTTTCTTTCTGGTAATACTTTCCCCCAGTATGAGGTTTAGTTCCAAAACAAAATAAGGCAAAAACAAAAACAAAAAAATTAAAAACACAAGGAGAGCCTGCTGTAGGACAGCTCATGGGTTTTAGCAATGCATACATCCTCAGAAAGCTGCACCATGAGTATGAACACAGGAGGTCATCAACTTTCCAATGAGCAGTTGAATCACGCCCAAACACAATTTTACACATCTCAATCTTGCTATGCAAACATACACTTGAAGCAGAAAGATTTTAAACAATAGTCTAAACTTATTTAAAGAGAATAAAAGACTCCTAACTGCCCCTTATTTGCAAGACCACCTCTCTACAATGTAGCTACTACTTTATGCTACCCTTATGGCGCTTACCTAGGATCTGCAGAGAATCAAAAACATATGCCAAGCTGAAATATAGAGCACTCTTTAACCACCTTTCTCTTAGGTATAAAAAGTCCAGCTAAAGCTTGGAACTGTGGGTAATAAGGGGTCTCTTCCATTTTTAGCTAAAGGCCATCTTCTTTCTCTAATGCAGTTTGGGTAAGAAGATGTTTTTTTTTTTTTTTTTCCTCAATCCAAGTAGAATATTAACGTTATGTTGCTCAACTCTTTTTTTTTTTTTTTTTTTGAATGGCAAGAGGGCACATGCAGTTGTCAGAGAAATAGGGACAGAGAGTGAAAAAGCATGCCTAGTTATGCCACAATCCTTTCTCTTTTATGTCTCCATTCTATTGAGATTTTGAGTATATATGCATATCCACCTGGTAGGATATGAACCACAGTTAGCCATGTGGAATCCTGCTTCCTTCACTGATAGGCTACAAGGTCAGTCTTAAACCTCATTTTTTTAATACGAAATATTTTATTTAACTAACTTTCTTTCTTTCTTTCTTTAAATTTGACCAGAGAGGGACAGAGAGAGAGAGAGAGAGAGAGGGAGAGAGAGAGAGAGAAAGAGAGAGAAAGAGAGAGAGAGGGAGAGAGAGAGAGAGAAAGAGAAAGAGAAAGAGAAAGAGAAAGAGAAAGAGAAAGAGAAAGAGAAAGAGAAAGAGAAAGAGAAAGAGAAAGAGAAAGAGAAAGGGACTTGAACCACGGTCTGCCATATGGGAGTCCAACACCCTTAACCACCATGTTACCTGCCAGCCCCACCTTCTACTAATGTTTGATGATTTAACGTTTTTATTTAGCTGTAGCATAATCATAAATATTGCTTTCTCCTATCTTTCTACTTCCAAGTCAGCTAAACACCTTATATAACTGTTCCAAGAGTTTTTGTTATAGGGTAGAAAAGAACACACCTACACTAGGCTTTGATGCTAAAGACAATCATCTAGCCACCATAACAGGAAGTATAATAAAATAGCTATGCTGTGTTCCATGTGTATAGGTTTGGAGTAGCGTGGAATATCAGAGGGAGCCCTAGAAAGTACTCAGACAATCTGAACCCAGGCTTTGTGACTTAGCTGCCCTAGTGTCGTGAGTGGGTCAATAAATCCCCTATTTTATGAAATGTTAAGAAAAAAACGTTCCCTGCCTTGCTCATAACTGTGCTCAGGATCAAAGAGATAACAGGTGAAAATATATGCAAATAAACACATTTCAAATGAAGACAATTATTGTTTTTACCTCCATCAGTGCCACCAGACTATATCTATCCTTATTTCCCTGCTCCTGGGACTATACAGCTTCTGGAATTAAAAAAAGAATTAAGGTCCCAAGTAGCATTAACCTGGGTGCTGACTTTAGTACTCGATAGAAGTGACAGACTGAAGCTGAGGGGGTCTAAGTATCTCCCAGAGACAACTATAATTACCGGAAGGCTTCTACTTTGCTCTCCCATGCATGTAACTTCTGGTATCTCTAGGTAGCATAGGCTCAGAAAAAGTTATGGAGACGTCACAGGACAGAGTTGTTTTTTAACTGTGGTACATACTGTTACAATAATCAAACTTGCGTAAGCTGAGTGTTTCCTAAGAGTCGTTATTGATTTATACGTTAAAAGGTTAAGCATCCTCTAGCAAAACCCAAAGCATAATACTGCCACTTCAGCACTCACCTCAGGACTCCTTGACAACTCCTACATGCCCATTGCTCAGCCTCTTGGGCTGGCCATCTCTTTCCCAATTCCAGATAAATATCTCCTGAATACCAATTTCAGATTAATCTCCCTCAACCACAGTGTTATTTAAAAACTTCTGTCATTGCTACTTCTTGGCTAACATTGAAATCCCTCCTTCCCTTGAGCCCAATCTAGACACTGTACTCATGAGATGTCTGGGTCTAAAGTTCCTAATATAAAGAGCTCAGGTTATAGAGTCAACTGTGCTAAATCTGAGCCCTAGTTTAATAGCTGTGTACTTGAGCATATAACATAACCTCTGAGATCCTCATTTTTTTTCCTTGTGTGTAAAATGGAGATAATGATACCTGGGCTGCACGATAATTGTGGAGACTAAGTGTGTTAATTAATGTGGTAGCGAAGTGCCTGAAACATAACAGATGCCCACTAAATGCTAATTAATGTAACTGGCATCCAGTTAGTTTGCGGTACTGTTACTCCTCATCTCTGATGAAATGATCTGCTGGATGATGAAATAGCAACAGCAGAAGGTCCAGTGTGTATGTCATAAAAATTTTTATAATCCTTTAGGTAAAACATGACTTACCTCTCATTGGAATATGTCCAAGTAAGAGAAATATGGTATTGCTTTTGCTATACATAATTTAGTGATTTGCACACATGTCTTATCTCTCCTAAAAGTCTGGAAATTCCTTGAGGGTGGGAATCATGTCTTAGACTCCCTTGTATCACCCAATAGACACCTACCAGTTGCCTTTCTATAGTAGCTGCTTATTGAATGACGGATGAGTGCATACACAAATCTCAGTTCTTAGGCGATAGCTGTACCCTGAATCTCAGGCCTTTCTTATTTCTTCAGAATTGTGCAACTTGAGGTTTAGTTCCAAAACAAAATAAGGCAAAAACAAAAACAAAAAAATTAAAAACACAAGGAGAGTCTGCTGTAGGACAGCTCATGGGTTTTAGCAATGCATACATCCTCAGAAAGCTGCACCATGAGTATGAACACAGGAGGTCATCAACTTTCCAATGAGCAGTTGAATCACGCCCAAACACAATTTTACACATCTCAATCTTGCTATGCAAACATACACTTGAAGCAGAAAGATTTTAAACAATAGTCTAAACTTATTTAAAGAGAATAAAAGACTCCTAACTGCCCCTTATTTGCAAGACCACCTCTCTACAATGTAGCTACTACTTTATGCTACCCTTATGGCGCTTACCTAGGATCTGCAGAGAATCAAAAACATATGCCAAGCTGAAATATAGAGCACTCTTTAACCACCTTTCTCTTGGGATAAAAAGGTCCAGCTAAAGCTTGGAACTGTGGGTAATAAGGGGTCTCTTCCATTTTTAGCTAAAGGCCATCTTCTTTCTCTAATGCAGTTTGGGTAAGAAGATGTTTTTTTTTTTTTTTTTCCTCAATCCAAGTAGAATATTAACGTTATGTTGCTCAACTCTTTTTTTTTTTTTTTTTTTGAATGGCAAGAGGGCACATGCAGTTGTCAGAGAAATAGGGACAGAGAGTGAAAAAGCATGCCTAGTTATGCCACAATCCTTTCTCTTTTATGTCTCCATTCTATTGAGATTTTGAGTATATATGCATATCCACCTGGTAGGATATGAACCACAGTTAGCCATGTGGAATCCTGCTTCCTTCACTGATAGGCTACAAGGTCAGTCTTAAACCTCATTTTTTTAATACGAAATATTTTATTTAACTAACTTTCTTTCTTTCTTTCTTTAAATTTGACCAGAGAGGGACAGAGAGAGAGAGAGAGAGAGAGGGAGAGAGAGAGAGAGAAAGAGAGAGAGAGAGAGAAAGAGAAAGAGAAAGAGAAAGAGAAAGAGAAAGAGAAAGAGAAAGAGAAAAAGCAACCTACCAAGTCCAGGACTTGAACCACAGTCAGCCATGTGGAAGTCCTGCGTCCCCAACCACCATACCAAATTGCCAGCCCCTAAACCTCGTTTTTAAAGGTGGTGCTGTGCTTAAATCATTGGGAAAAAATATAATACTGGGGAGCTCAATCTGGATGCTCATGCCCAATTCTGAAGAGTACATTCGAAGGGGCCCTTTGGTGAATTAGATCATATACTTGCTCATGACTTGATCGGAATATTAAAATAGAGCTTCTTTGATTGAAGTGTGATATATTGTCTTCTTCCTGTGACCCTTGAAGAAAACCATTTTTCAAAAGTGGAAACATGTACATCATATTTATGTGTAATTCATAATATTGGTTTTCAGAAGTTTCTTTATTCACATGCATTTAGGTGATTTTAGTCATTTGATCTTTACCTGGTGCATCGACGGAAAACTTTTGATCTCTGGATCGTGAACTTCATTTCCTCTATCTACTTTTTCTCTTTTAATAGCACCTTTCTGTGTCCCATTAATTCCACTTTTGACACCTTAAAATAAGATAAAAAAATAAAGAGCATAGTCATCAAGTCTTTCAGATGATTGATGGAAGGACAGAGCTCTTCATATGTGCTTGGCAGAAATCAGGTTTGTGCTTCAAGAATCAGAAGATTGAAAGTCAGGACAGGCCCTATGATACATGGAAGAGAGTGGGAGTTGGTTGGTTGAGTACAAACAAGAGGGGAAACGTGGAGATGGGCAGGGTAGAGGGAGATTCTAAGAACTTTAAGGACCAACCACTTATAAGAATATTAAACATATTTTAAGTCATCATGAATAAAAACTACTGCTCATATTACAGGTTTTGTGTCAACTACAATGGTATTCATCATACATTTGTAACTTAGAGAGAAAATAGAATTTAATTACAAAGGAGGAACCACGTCTGGATGGCACTAAGCATTTTCTTATATTGCTGATGTTTCTTATTAGCTTAAAAAAAAATCTCAAAACTTCATGGCAATCTAGTTTGACAGATGTGCTATCAGAAACAAATGTGACATTACATTTTGTTTTTGTTGTCGTTGCTGTTTTGGATGAATTTAAAATGCAGTTCTATGTGACGATATCCTAAACTTTTACTGTTCAGTGATTTAGTGTATTTCATGGGAAGATAGATTTTATGTAAGTCTTTCAGTTTGTTTTCCTTACTCTTTTTATTTGACTACACCCTGCAAAGAGGCTCTTTGAAACACTCTTCATAACAAAAACTGAGGCCAGCATGTGGTATAGTGGTTAAGACACTGGATTCCCTCATGGTTGACCACGGTTCAACTCCCAGATTTCTTGACTTAAAACTCACACCTGGTGGAGACCAGCAGTTAGCATAATGGCTATGTTGCTGGACGCCCACATAGTCGACCGCGGTTCAAGTCCCGGACCCGGTGGCTTAAACTCACACCAGGCGTGTGTGCGTGCGTGCCCAAGATCCAGAGAGGAGAATGGAAGAGAAGGGATTGCGGCGTGACCATCCCCCCGGGGGGTGATTTCTCGCTTTCTGTCTCTTTGTCTCTCTCTGTCATTCTGGCAAGCGCACGTGCCCTATAGCAAAAACCTCTAAAAAAAAAAAGAAAAAAGAAAAAACTCACACCATGTGCCTAAAATCTCAAGAGGAGAAAATAGAGAAGGGGTTGCTGTATGGCACCACTCCCCCTGGGGGATGGTTTCTCACTTTGTCTCTCTCTGTCTCTCTGGTGAATACTCATGCCCGATAACAAAAATCTCTCTTAAAAAAAAAAAAACAAAAACAAAAATAAAGGTATAAGACTAAGCAAAGCAAGGCACAGCCAAAAAGTTCTACGAAGGGGTGGATTTCATAAACCTACGCCTAGTTCACTGAGTAAACTAGAGTGAGTTCCCTGAAGAGAGATTGTCATGGGGAGTTGCATGCCAAAGGCTTAGCAGGGATTTTCAGGGATTACACCTATAATAAAATGATACAGGAAGGACTGAGCAGGAGAAGTTGATCTACAATTGAGTTGCAATTGAAGCTCCAGAAAATCCTGCAGAATGTTCTGAAGCTGAACTCGTTATTTAGAATTTGCCTACCTTGAATCAAGGTAGCCAGGCCTTTGAACCTCTACCTATTAAAAAAAGCATCACCTGAGCTAAGACAGTGTCCAGCCAGGACGCAGCTATCAGCTGTTGATGGTGTATGTTGCCAGACGATGGGGAATGGAAGTTGTGGCCCCAATGAGGGATCTGGAAAAAGCACCACAGTGTCTACTATGCTCTGCCTATATCTTGAAAATTATAGCAGAAGTCAGTAAAACCAGAATGCATGTACTGATAGAGCTACAAGTTTCAGATGTAAAAATGTAAACATCTGAATGAATGATGGAACCCAGAGAGTCCTCCTGCAGGAACAGTGAAAACCCAAGGTTTTAAGATAAAGGAGATAGCAGATAGTAGAAATCTTCTACTCCCGTTTCCTGTCATTCACTTGAGGTTATCAATTACTCTAGTCTGCTGGAGGCTGAAGTGTAAGAATTTTAGTGCTAAAATCAGAAAAATCCTAAGCAAATAGCTCAAGTTGATATCACTAACTGGGCTCTGGTGTGTATTAGATCTGAAGAAAGACATTGTTATACCAACTTAAATATGAAAGGACTTCAAAAAGTTCACAGGAAAGTGGAATTTATTTTGGTGCAATAAAATGGTGCAAAAAAAAAATTGAAATCCAGGGATGAGCAGATGGCACAATGGTTACATCGCTGGACTCCCACATAACCAACTGCAGTTCTAGTCCCAGACCCAGTGACTTAAAACATGCCAGGCATGGGAACCAGCAGTTGGCATAATGGCTATGTCGCTGGACTTCCACGTAGGTGACCGCGCTTCGAGTCCCGGACCCAGTGGCTTAGAACTCACGCCGGGCGCGTGTGCGTGCGTGCCCAGGATCCCGAGAGGAGAATGGAGGAGAAGGGATTGCTTGCGGCGTGACCATCCCCCCTGGGGGGGTGATTTCTCGCTTTCTGTCTCTCTGACTCTCTCTGTCTGTCTGGTGAGCGCACGCACCCTATAGCAAAAACCTCTCAAAAAAAAAAACAAAAAACAAACAAAAAAAACATGTCAGGCATGTGTGCATGCATGCCCAAAATTCTGAGAGGAGAATGGAAAAGGGATTACGACATGGCCATCCCCCCAAGGGGTGATTTCTCACTGTTTCTCTGCCTCTCTTTCTGTCTGTCTTGCAAACACAAAAATCTCTCTCTAAAAAAAAAATTGAAATCTATGAAAAGTTTTTCACAGTATGCATTTTCCATGATTTTTTTTTAAAGACCGTTCATAATATGTGGCAGAGTTGCATAGCAAGAATGTTCTTTTGCTCCTAAAATGTGCCTCTCTCTCTTTGGGGCAATGTTGTAGTGATAAGATAAAGTTAAAAAGTAAAAAAAAATAAAAAAATAAAAAGTAATTTAATGCTACTTTTTGTTTTTAATTGCCAGAGTGCACGTGCACTCATCAGAGACAAAAAGGAAGAAATCTCCGATCTCCCCACTCCATGCTGTGTGATCACAGCACAAGCCCTCTCCATTTCTACATTCTGTCTGGAAGTGGGAAAGCATGAACATGTGCTTAGCATGTTTTTGAAGCCACCAGGGCGGGAATTCAGACCTTGGTCTACCATGTATGGCTTCCTTCACCACTGAACTACGCTGGCTCACTACTCTAGCAAATGTGATAAAAGATATTTGACTAAAACTTGACCTTATACAAAGGTGGGTTATATCATTTTTCACTTGCAATGAAATCATAAAATTTATCTATTTAAATGAAGTTGTATTACAATTAAAATGTCTTAGGAGAAAATGCTTTTTTACAAATAAGTTTAACATCAAAAATCCAAACATTTGAATTAAACTAAAATCTCGGTGATTTATAGTTGAGTTTCCAGCAGAGGTTTCTCAAAAAATATAACATATTGATCCAATCCATTCATTTGATTCAATAAATAAGGAGGCTGAGGAGAAAATGATTTACTCAAGGGCACACATCTAGCATTATGATCTCAATATGTAAGTGTTCTAAATATAGTAATGCAAACTATTTGAAAATTTTCTAGTGAGAGAAAAACTAGGTTAAATATTGTTCCTCTTGCTTAAAATTCATTGTTTAATCATTAAACACATACTTAACTATCCTTCTGTTTGTGAAGGGCACTTTTTTTTTTTTTACTATAGGTTGTGTGAGCTCGCCAAAAAGAGACAAAGAAAGTTAGAAATCATCCCCACGGGAGATGGCCATGCTACAGTCCCTTCTCTTCCATTCTCCTCTCAGGATTTAGACACACATGCCCATGCACCCAGTGCGAGTTTCAAGCCTCCAATATGGGACTCGAAGCATGGTAGACTATGTGGGAGTCCAGAGATGTAACCATTATGCCATCTGCTGGTCCCAAGGTCCCAATAAATCACTGAGTGCTATACATTCAGATATGAGCAAAGATTAATAGTAATAGTAACCATATCTCCTATTGCTCATTGACTATGTACCAGGAATTATTATATTCAATGCATTTATATCCTTTTCTCTCAACATTCACAAACTTACAAAGTAGGTATGAACATATTAAATTGTACACATACACATACACACATACAGGCCAAGATTTTGTAAGTAATTTGTCCAAGGTTACATGATTTGCAGATGACAGGACCAAGAGTGAGATTCTAAGTCTGAAAATTGTGTTCTTAAATGCCACATTGATCTCTGGCAAAATACTCACCTCTATGATTTCTTCAGTGATCACAATCTGTTCATACTTTTATGAATCACTTTGTGATTTCTGTGTTCACAAATATGACAGAAATGTATAGTATGTGTATAATGTTTATGTGTATATATATTTTTCTAAAATAGACTTAATTTTGGTACTCTACATTGTCCTCAGACCATATTTCTTCATTCATGAGTCGAACAGTGTGGGCCCTTTAAGGAGCTTTATTAACTATTATTTTCCCACTAATGAAAGAGGTCCAGGGAACTTATTCACCTTTGGTCATTTTCAGGAAACCTGCTGTTGAAGTCCTGATCTGACTCTATAGTCCTTGTTTGTAAATTCTCTGCATCATATGGTTATGAGGTGGGAGGGGGGTAGCCAAAAAGAAGCTTGTTACTGGCATGCTGTTTTTTGCTTGTGTGACTTTATTAAGATTAAAAATCTTATTATTTATACTATTGATTTAAATGTCATTGTGTAGCATGTAAAGAAAATCTCTCATGGCCATCAACAGCTCTCTATACTCTTCTTCCTCACTAATCGGAAAGATGTTCCCAAGGTGTAAAAGTGTGAAAGCGTCCTTCCTATTCTCACTATTGCGTGTCAAGACCAGGTACTAGAAAACCTATTTGTTGACTGGATCTTATTTTCCACTCTAATACAAATACTTCCTTGGATATCTTTGAAGTGTGCATAGGATTCTTTGCTTTTTCCAATTCCCTAAGAGAATCCTTTGTTTATGGTTCGTGAGTTCATGGTTCATGGAACATCTCTCAAGAATAGATTATTAGTGAGAGGTGTAGGGGACCTTGCTTATCTGCTTGATCACCTTTTGACCTAGCAGCTCTCTATAGGAGCAGAAATCCTGTTGGTGAACCTTTGCTGGCTTTTTACAATTTTGTTTTTGTCATGGAAAATTTTTTTAAAAACTGAACTATACATAACAGGCTAGGTTCTAGAAGACATAATTATAAAACAAGAGCATTTATTGTTTACATAAATAACTGTCATGAATACAGGAGTGTGATGTACTCTCTGTGTCCTGAATCCTAGCAAAGCAAACTGTGAGTACCCAGACATATCAGCGTTATTGAATTGAAGTGGATTTCTCATATCAAAACTGAATCAATCAAATTAGATATACTATATGTAATTTAAATGACAGCTGTTCCTCCCCAGGGCTGTTTAGACACTGATCAAAGGAATTTTGTGTTCTATTGGAAGGCATATTTCCTTTAGTGAATGGCAGAATGGACAGGAGGCTCTGTTTTAGTCCACATTTTGACATGTACATGCCAACTGATGATGGCAACCCTCTTTGCCCATCTGTGCTCCAAGTTCCATGCTTGTGAAATTTACTAGTAGGATTTTTCTCTCCATATCTAAGGTTCTAGCAATATCTGGTCACAGCCTTAACCACACTTTCCTGGTTTTATAAGAAACTCACTGGAAAATGTTCAACATTAGAGTTTTCAAGAAAAAAAAATAAGTAAGCTTTTCATTTTGTCTGTGTAGTAGATGCAAAACAATGCAGTCATTTCCACATTTCCCCCAAATTCTCAGCACCATTCTGCAGATGGCACCATATGTTCTATTTTATAAACTGTTTTATTTAGTTAAGGTGTTTTGACTTGAATGCAAAGCATAATAATGACTAAAAAGATGAATATAATAGCAGGATTTTTTATTTTAAACATTAGGAAAAAGAATTTATTGACACCTTTATTTTAAAATAAGGAAAGAAAAAGAAGGGAAAGAAAGCAATCACTCATTATGCATATTTCTCACTGGATCATTTATTCTCTTCTTGAAGCATCACAGTCCCTCTGTCAACCTCTGTTGAAATGTCTGTCCCTGTCAATTGTCTGTCACTGTTTAATGTCATTCTTAAAAAGACTCTGAAACTTTCTGAGTGACATTGTAAGTTAGTTAAATCAATTTCCATTCCTGCCACAGTGGAAATTATTTTTGAACACTCCTGCATCCTTCCTAGGCTCTGTAAGTCCCTAATTGCCTAGAATGTCACTTGATCTATAAACTTCCTGCAAGTGGTTCCATCTGAAAGAAGCCTGCATGAGCATAGGAAGCATTTTTTTTTTTTCCATAGGACACTTTTTAAAAAGTTCTAAAACCTTGTCTGGTGCACATTATTATCAGATATTGAGATGACCTTTTGCCAGGGTCTATTGAATTATTTTGTAATATTCTAGACTTGGAAGGTACAACATACGATCCTATGGTAGTTACTACACAAAGTTTGAAGCCCAGTTGGTTTATAATTGTGAGTTTCTCTTTTACCAGTTCTGTAAACCCAAGTGCTTCATATCAACTCCATGAACCCTGAATTCCACTTTTTAATACTAGAGACTGAAAATACCTAACTTATAAGGCTACAATTAAGTATAATATTACTTCATGCTTCAGATATTTCAACTACTTAATCAGTGTCCATTTTCTTGCATTTGATTGTTATCTCTAGGAAAACGTGTTGTAAAAAATTTCTGGTAGGTACATGCACTCAGTGGAGAGAAGCAGAAACAGAAACAGAGAGACAGAGAGACAGAGAGAGAGAGAGAGAGAGAGAAACAGAGAACTCTCCCTGGGAGATGGTGATGCCACAATCCCTTCTCCTTCATTTTTTCTTTTGGGATTTTGGGCACACACGTATACACCTGGCATATTTTGCAAGTCAGTGGGTCCAAGACTGAAGAGGACGTTTGGCCATGTGGAATCCAGCTGCTTTAACCACCATGCTACTGGCTGGCCCACTAGGAAAACTTTAAAAGAAATCTAGGAAGCCCCCCAAAATGAAATCTGGGTGCAAGTCATGGATGTAATGATGAAGAGCCTTGGCTTTTGCTAACAAGTCTTGAATCAAAATACTCTGTTTCTTGTCCCTACTTCATATGCATCCTTATCAGACTACAGGGACTATACTTTGCTCTCTCCATCTCAGTCTCTCTCTCTCTTATTATTCTTCCATCTCTCTTTTGCTTCCTTTTTTCCTTCCGTCCTCCCTTCCTCCCTTCCTTCCTTCCTTCCTCCTTTCCTTCCTTCTTGCCTTCCTTCTATATATGTGATTCAGAAGACAGGTACAGGGGACTGACATAAGAATTGGTGTTTGCATTTTGCAGATGAAGAAATTGAGATACAGAGAAATTTTGGAGCATATTCAAGTTCACTCAGCTAGAAAATGCTGGAGTGGGCATGACAGTTCTGTCTGGTCTTTCTACTGCACAAAGCTGTTCTATAGCAACATTTCATGGCCATCCTATTAGTTTCTATGATAGAATGACACTAAACCTGCTCTTTTGTTTCCCTCTTAGGGAAGGGCTGATTCCAGGTCTAATAGTAGCTATTAACATTCTCATACAAAGTCCTTTTAAAATGTAGGAATAGCTTTGAGATTAATTTCTTTTAAAGCAAACTTGAACTAGCTTTTCTATTGATGCTATGAAGAGGAAAATAGTCTTGCCCAAGGTCGATAAAAAATTGAAAAGTGAGGTTAATAATAAAAGCAGAATTAGAAGCAGTTTCAGTGGTGATATGTCATGTGTAAGTCTATAAAATAAATAGCAATTATCACATTAGAAAAATGAATCTCTTAGAATGGAAACTGTTTCTGACAACTCCATCTCATACCACTCTCCTCTGGCTTGCTCACTTTGTGTATCTTACTGACTAAATCAATGCACAGAACTCCCCATCCTGTGCTTAAGATGAAAGCTATTTCATTCCATAAAAGCTCAATAACAAGAGATAAAACTATGCCATTAAAGAAGCACCCCCTTATATATTGACTTAATACATTCGTAAACATTTTTGTATTTTATTTACTTTGTGTATGAGATGAAGATTATTTGCTTATATATATGATACCTATAATAAATTCTCAATAAATCTTATCAGATATTATGTATAACATAACACATACTAAGTGCTTGTTTTATGTTATCTCTCTGAATCCTTACAATAGCTCAATAAGTCACTTATCATTACTGCCATTTTACAGATCAGAAATAGAAATTTGGAGAGATATAATAACAGGTCTGCCAATTTCATGGTGCTAGAGAGTAGGAAAGACAGAATTAGTATCAGTTTTTCAGGGATACCTGGTCTTAATCTTAAGTATCAATCCCCTCCTTGAATTTGTTATATAGAATATTCACGTATAAATGATATAATGACCACTAATGATGGTAAAAAGTCATGATTAGTCTTTCCAGAGCCTGGAGACATTAGTTCTGAATCTGAGTTGAGTCAAATAAAAACTTAACTCAGTATAACTTCATTTCTTTTTTTTTTTTAGTATAACTTCATTTCTAAGCATTTTAGTCAAATATCAAAATCCCGATTGCTTCTTGAGCCATTTATAATGGACTTGTTTATTTGTTTCAGAGATTACATGAAGCTGTAGCTGCATATCTGTAGCAGAATTATAGTCCTTCATTTAGGGCAAAACTCATATTGAGGAAAATTTTCTGCCCAAGCTTTTTTTAAACTATATCCTTATTGTCATAATGGCTACTGCTGGACAAACTCTTGTGAGTGTCATCCATAGTACAAATGCAAGCACCATTGTAAATAATGGGACTCAAGCAATGTCTCAAGGACAAAGGAACGTTACTTCATCAGCCAATACAAAATGGTTTACCAGTGCTCTGAGACAAGCTTACCCAAAATGTATTTCTTTAACTGAATTCTTTCTACAGAACTACTGGATAGAGGCTGGGTAGATGAGAAGCACTGAAAGGAAAATCTCCCTATTTTACTCTGTGTGGAGGTTACAGGTTCATCCTCAACTGTAATTTTCATAAGCTTTATACATACCTGGAAGCCAGTGGAGCAATCATACCTGGGACTTAATTGTGCGGTGAATAAAGATGCATTCTGGAAGAGCACTCATTTTAGTGAAAGGATAAGTGTCTAGAGACCAGCAACATTAGTTTACTTGTGCACTTGTTCAAACCAAAAGCTCAGTTCAAGACATGCTGAATCAGAAATTCTAGGAGCTGGGCCTGGAACTCTATTTTAACAAGCCCTCCAGGTAATTCTGATACATACTAAGTTTTAAGATTGAAATTTTAGTGCAATGCTTCTCAAATATGACTGTGTTTTAAAATTACCTGGGGCAGTTTAAAGGTAAAGACAATGGAATAAAATTACCTGGAGATAGAACCCAAGCACTTATTATTTTGTTGGTTTGTTTATGAAATGAATTGAATGAGCAAAGCCAAGATCAAAAGGTTAAGAGTGATGGCTCTGGAATTCTATAGACTAATACACAAATCCAAATAATGTCTTATCTCTAAGGCTTTGACTCTAAACTCTAATCAGCTCCACCAGCACCCTCTTTACTGAGTGAGATTTAAATATCTAATATTTTTCAGCCCAGGTTATGTGTCAGACATGAACTAATTGTTTTGAAAGCTTAACACACTTTTATGAGCAAGTATTAACCCTGTTTTGCAGATAAGAAAACTGAGGAACAGATTAATTAAGTGACTTTCTCAGAGTCACTTAGTAAGAGATTAGAACTAAGATCTGAAGTCTGGCATCTCATTGCCAGGGTCTGTGCTCTGGTGCACTATGTGGCAACAACCTGGGCACAAAGCAGATACTCAACACACATTGTTTTTTTTCCTTCCCTTCCAATACTTCAAGGTACATTTTTCTTCCTAGTTTCTCGCATGTTCTTTAACAGAATAACATTAGGCTGATGGGCTTTCTTTGCAACTCTGCTTTGTAAGAGCTAGTCACTTTCTTTTTTTTCTAATGTCTAAGAGATTCTTTTAACTTGAGAGAAAAAGAAGGGAAAAGGGAAAGTGATTTTCCTGAAAGACATTAGGATTTTCTAGATTTCAAATGTAGGTGAGGATAAACATTCTAGTAATATTCTACTCATTATATATTGCCCTATAATCTTTTCCAGCTTATTTTCTCTCCCCTACCAAAGTCTTCTTGTGTTTTTTGCTTTTGTTTTCATTATAGGATATAATTATTATAATTTGCACCTAGGAAACAGCTTTCATGGAGCAATAAAATATGACTCTATTTGAAAATGATGTCTTTTTAAGGAACATTATCAACTAAGTAATTGATAGCAATGATAACAACACAGTGTACAGAATGATATGTCTAACTTTGTCCTGCTGCAAATATACTTCACCAATAGGCTACAGAGGGCTTTTGATACTGTCACTAAAGGGTTAAGATGAGGCTCAGTACAATTAGTCTGAGTCTAATATGAAACAGAAGGATAAGAAAGGAAAAAAAAATACTTTCTCCTAAAAAAAGATGAAATGTATTGACTTTTTACAATGTGCCATACACCCTTTGGTGACCTGCCATATGTAATCTAACTTGATCCCTTTGAAACACTCTGAGAAACAGCTATTATTATTCTCTTTTCCTGAAAAATGTTAAGTAATTTATGCCAAAGCCATTCAGTAAGTACAGAAATGAACATTAAGCCAGGCATTTTGCCTTCAGATACTGAAGATACATTACAGTAGCTCCAGTTCTCTATGGCTTTCCCTGGTTTCAGTTATCCACTGTTGACTGTGGTTTGAAAACAGGTGAGTACAGCACAATAAGACATTTAGAGAGAAAGACATATTTACATAATTTTATTAGAGTATATTGTTATTTACTTTATTAATAATTATTGTCATTAATATTTTATTATATCTAATAATATAAATCTAGCATATAAACTTTATCATAGGTATATATGTACAGGAAAAAATAGGGCCCAGCAGATGGAATAGAGGTTTAGGTGCTGGACTTCCACATAGCCAACCACAGTTCGAGTCCCAGACCTGCTGGCTTGAAACCATTCTGGGTGTGTGTGCATGCCCAAAATCCTGAGAGGAGAATGGAGAAAGGATTGCAGCATAGTCAACCATGCTGGGGAGTAATTTCTCACTTTCTCTCTCTCAGTCTCTCTGTGTGTCTCAGGTGAGTACACGCACTGTATAGCAAAAAAAAAAAATCTATCTTAAAAAAAATAGGCAAAACAGTATATACTATCCACAGTTCTGGCATCTACTGGGGATCTCAGGATGTATCTCTCACAGATAAGGGAATATTACTGTATAGACTTCTTAAATACTGTTTTCTAGAGAACTCTACATTGCTCCTAGTCTTGTCCTTCATTTCATATATAAGTTTGCTTTTACTTTTTTTTTTTTAAAGTTTCTGTCATAGGATGGGTATATTCATCAAAAAAGGAGAGGAGAGCGACAGAGAGATTCAGAGAGAGAAAAAGTGAGAAATAACCTCCCAGGGTGATGGCCATGTCATAATCCCTTCTCCTCTTGGATTTTTGGCATACACACACATGTGCCTGGCATGATTTTCAAGTTGTTGGGTCCAAAACTTGAACTGTGTTCAGCCAAGTGGGAGTCCAGCTCTATACCACCTGTTGGCCCCTGTTTTTTGTTTTAAGGGTCTTCTTATCTTATAGAATGCTAAAAGTTCTGGGAAATCAGAAGAAGTTTATACCTCATGTCTTAGTCTATTCTTATTATTATCAAGACATGGCTACCCATATCTCGAAGGAATTCTTAACCTTGTATTTAACATACTAAAGTTTGTCCTCCTCACCCCTGAAAATAAACTATGAGTTATAGTAGGTGCTGAATACATATATTTTCAATGAATAAATGTATGAATGAACACATGAAAGAGTAAACAAGTCAACCTGGAAACTAAACAGATAAACGTATGTTGCAAACACATATGCTAATAAATATTTTCAGAATAGACTGTTATTTGCCCCCCAAACCCATTTCCCTTCTTTACCTTAGTAAAATAAATAAATAAATAAGTAAATAAGTAAATAAACAAAATCCAACCAACTTTGATATTTGTATAGGACAAAAATATCAATACATTGAAGATACATTTCCTACCCTCCTATATAGTCAGATGCTGATACATATCCCTCCAAAATTTGTATGTCAGATCTTAACCCTCAAGTAGATGGTAGTAAGAGGTGAGGCCAGGTTGGCCCTGTATTTTAGGGGAATAAGTGTTTTACACTGAGGGTCAGATCCCACATGGTTCAAATCCTAGCTCCAGTGGCTTAAAAAACACAGGGATGCCTGCATGTGCTTAGTCAAAATCCTGATAGGATGGAACAATGGAGAAAAGAGGATTACAGAGTATTTCCCACAGAGGAGGTGTATTTTCTCTGTCTCTGTCTGCCTGTTTTTCTAATATATGTATGTGCCCTCCAGCAATTTAAAAAAAAAAAAAAGAGAAGTGGGGCCCTTGAGAAGTGATTACCTTCAGGGCTCCACTCTCATGAATGAGATTAGTGCTCTTATAAAAGAGATTAAAGGGAGTGCCTTAGTTGATTTTACCCTTTTTGTCCTTCTATCTCATATTCCATGTGAAGATACAGTGTTCCCCTCTGTCCTTCTGCTTCCCATATGAGGACATAGTAACTGGCACCATGGTGGAAGCAGGTAGTGAGCCTTCATGTGATACCAAATCCACTGGCACCTTGCTCTTGGATTTTCCAGCCCCCAGAGTTGTGATAAATAAATATATGGTGTTGATACCTTACCTGGTCTATTTTGTGATAACAGAGTTGCTGGGAGACTCAAACCAGGAAGGATTCTACCAGGGATATGAAGGCCCATGACTTCACACAGGAAAGAATTCAAGGGCAAGCCATTGAGAGAGAGTGAAAGCAAGCTTATTAAGGAAAATGTGTGAAACGGACTACCCCATTAGTGGAGCAGCCATGTGAGGAGAGATGAGTGAACAGTTTTGTTCCTTCCTAGAGGAAAGGAAGAACTGTTACCTAGAACCAAAGATAGAAAGGCTACCCTCTAGGCAGAGCAGCCCAAAACTTGGGTAAATGTCTGGCTTCTCTGGCTTGGCTTAATGCCAGTCTATTTAAGGGGTGGTTTATTCATGACTTTTCTGGGAAAAGGGTGGTGATTTTTCCTGGAACCACTATCGTTATCATTTTCTGGTCCTGTTGAGGTAGGTCCAGTCATTGCCATTGTTATTCTGAACTGTCATGGTACAGATGAGAGTGTCTTCTAGCATGCTAATACTATATGGTAAGGGCATAATGAGCCTGAAGGTTAGGTGGCAGTTGCAGCCCATTCAGACCCAGTGCCTCAGCCATTTCTTGTCTGTTAGAGGTGTTTGGAATGCTCCCCCCCACCTCACTTTGGAAGGTCTCTCCTGTCTCAAAGCAGGAATATCTTACCTGGTATAAGATATGGCCATATAACTACTTTTAGTTAGTAAGAAATGACTAAAGGATATAGAAACACAGTACATAGATGTAAATACCAGATATAGTGTGTTTGAAAGAGGAGGGTCTGAGGAAGGACATTTAGAAGAAAAATAGGGAGACAAAATGTTAATGGCACAAAGAAATGTATTATCTGTTGAAGATATTTTGTAGTTTTATCAGCTGTACTAGGGAGAAATGTTCACCTGATGAAATATCCATTTTTGTAAGCCAAATAATAATGTGATTGAATGTATAAAATAAATAAATATATAAAAGAAAAAAAGAAATGCACTTTTATATGTAATTTTAAAGAACTGTCATTGTAGAGAGGTATCTCTCATTTCTTTATCTTTTCTTCTTTCTTATCTCTGAAATGTATATGTGATCTCGAGAGCTCAAGGAGTGATGTTAGACTCTGAGGTGATGCATTAAGAATTGCTAGGCAGCAACCTGGAAGGGCACAAAAACAAATAGTCTTGAAGCTCTCTAATCTCTTCTCTGTAGAAATGAATAAATTTCTGTTTTTTTCAAGCCACAATTACTTGGGTTTTTCTGTTCCAAGCAATTAACCCTAACTTTAATGATTCAATATTCAGTAATAAATACAGATAAGGTATTGTAGGGAGACAGAATAGGGAGCACCAAACTTCAAAGATAGCTGGGAAGTAGAAAAGATGTTCAAGAGATGGAGGAAGAAACTTGAAGAATGCATAGTTCTCAAGTTTCTATGGTGAAATATTTGTTCAGGAACCAAATTATATTTCTAGGATTCAGTGACTCTCTGTCTCCAGGCCACTCTCTATTGATCATCTTAAATGCATAATATTTATTCAAAATTCACTCAAATATTTACTGAGCACCTAGTGTAGCAGACACAGATTCTTTTATTTTTCTCATTTATAGATTTCTCATTTATTGTGCACCCATAGTAGTATTCAGAATAAATAAAACAATTATACCAGATGATATTATTGTGGTGGGTCTCGTAGCTTTCTGGAGCTTATGATGTGTACTTTTCGTATGAATACAATTACATTATTCTAGTGTGGTGTCATGTGATGTATATTGAAAAATATATACCCTATAGTGCCACAAAGCAGACACAGATTCTGTGCTCAATAGAAATTCAGTGCTTGGGGGCCAGCAGGTGGTGTGGTGGTTAAGGGCTCTGTACTCCCACATAGCCAACCGCGGTTTGAGTTCCGGACCTGGCAGCTTGCTTTCTCACTTTCTCTCTCTCTCTCTCTCTGTCCCTCATTGGTCAAATTAAAATAAATAAATAAAATAAAATTCAATAAAATAATTCTTTATAAAAAATAGAAGATAAAGAATTTCAGTGTCGTTTGCAAACTGGAGTCTGTCTCCTTCTCTAACCTCCCTTCTTGCCACTGAACTGACTTGTAGTTTGTAAGTATTTAATGCTTTAAGAGAGTAATATTTTATTACTATTTCTAAGTGTTATTTATTTTATTCACTTATTTATTTATTTTATTATTTTTAATTTGACCAGAGAGAGACAGAGAAAGAGAGAGAGGGAAAGTGAGAAAGCAAGCCACCAGGTCCGGGACTTGAACCATGGTCTACCATGTGAGAGTTCGGCGCCTTAACCACCATGCCACCTGCCAGCCCCTAGGAGAGTAATTTTTAACACACCATGTACTCTCTGACCTCTACCCTATAACAGTGAACAAGAATCCTCTTTTCCAGTTTCAAGATCTATCAAAACTCTGCCCCTCCTACTCTAATTCCTCTTGCCTTCTACTTTCTTTTCCTCCCGACAGTTCAGGTGGAACTGGGAAAGGCAGGGGTCTGTATCAGGTCAGAGGTCATGTGTAGTATTGAGTAGAATGTCCGAGTCGCAGCAGGTAGAGGAGAGGACACTGTGTGTGCCTGGAATATATCCTTGCGCTGGACAGTAAGGAGGGACTAAGAAAGTAGGGAGCATTCCCAAAAGACACAGAACCTTTGTTGAAAGGGTCACACATGCTAAATCTGGGAAGACTGTAGACTCAAAATGGGTAATGATAGTTATAAATTATAACCCAGTGAATAAAGTATGAAACAAGGAATCCACACTGTGATTTAAATGACTAAAGGTCTTATGAGCATTAGACTACATACAAAGTTTCAAATAATTCTCCATGAAATGCTAATTGGAAAAGTAAAATATGTGTATTTCCAAGAAGAAGCCTGGTGACACTGTCTTTACTGAGTAATCCAGGTATACACCAACCAACAATGAGAAACTAGCAACTGGGCACTGTGAGATTAGATACAACAAGAAGACGAAAGTGGCACTTTCCTACTTCCCTTGCCACAGATGCGTAGTCCAATTCGAATTGTAAGAAATTATCAGATAGACCTAAATTGAGAGATATTCCAAAAATTAACTGGCTGATAATCTTCAAAAGCAGTAAAGCTGTGAAAAAAAAAATAAAAAGACTGAAGAATGATTTTAAGTTAAAGAAGAAAAGACATAGGAACTAAATTCTAGACTGATTCCCTTTGCTGTGAAAGGTTACTTTGAATCTGTTAGCTAAACTTGAATGGAATCTGAAAATTCCATGGTGCTAATATATCAAGGTTAACTTTCTGCTGTGATTATGTAGAGAATGTACTTAGTGTCAAAAATACAGTTTCCACAAGTTGTTGAAAGGTGAGGGAAGAGCATGCTCACAACCTAGTCACACATATTTTAGAAAAAAAAAAGATTTTAATGAACAAAATTGTGCTTACAACTTTTCTGTAAATTTGAGATTGTTTTACAATAAGCTAAAAAAGTAAATAAATAAAAGGAAAAATAAAGTGATTGTAGGTATCCTCTATTTGCTTTCTTTTCATCCATCCTCTGACACTGACGCTTCTGCTTCTGTTCTATGAATTTGAGAATAACAATGATTAAGAGTACATAATCTCAGTTCAGCCTGGTATTCATTTTAATCTAAATTCTATCACATCTTTTATTTTCTATGTGACTTCTGGTCAATTGCTTACCTCCTTGGACTCAGTAACATACTGTATAAGGAGAAAAACATGTATATAGTTCTTGGGGTCAGCAGGTGGTATGATGGTTAAGGCACTGAACTCCCACCTGGTCACAGGTGGGAACGGTTTGAGTCCTGGACCCGTGGTTTGAAAATCACACCGGGTACATGTGGATGCATCCCCAAAATCCCAAGAGGAGAACGGAGATGGGATTGTGCCATCCCCCTTGGGGAGTGCTTTCTCACTTTCCCTCTCTCTGTCTCTCTCTAGTGAGTATACATACCTTATGGCCAAAAAACAAATTAAAAAAATAAAATGAGAGCTAAAGCAAAGGTAATAGAGAGAGTCAAAGATAGATAGAAATTTTGCAAGGTTCTCTAAGGAAATACATCTATCTGTTTCTCTTTCAACAATAAGGCAGTTCAGAATTTGACCACTAGAGATAATGGGGGTGTGGGGAGTATGTTCCAACTATATCAAAGAACTAAGTAAGAAAGTGATGCTCTATATTCATCTCTTATAGGAAACTGTGGGTTATGGTGAAGCCATAGAGGCTTGGGAGTTCTGGTGAGTCACTGGACATGGTACTATGGCAACACAGAACATTACTGCCTAAGCAGTTACTTTCCCAGAACTATCTAATAAAAGGTATGACTGGCTGAATCTTCTTCAGAGATTTCATTTTAAGCAAATGTCTGGTATCTGTGAGAAGTATTGCCTTGAAGTCATTGTGATCAAAATCAGCAGATAATTTTCAAATAGCATTCTTTATACTATGCAAATCAGACCCATATTCCTAGGAATTAAGTGTGAGACACCTTTTCAAAATAAGCAAATACGTCTTGATCTAAGATAATAATACAGCAATTTTAACATTGCTTGAAAGGACTCCTAAATTTATATTATCATTTTGGAAAAAATCAAGTAAATATTATATTTTTCAAGTGTTTTTCATAGCATACGTATTTTTTGTTTTCCTTTTCTTTATAAAGACAGAGTCTCAGGCCAGGCCTGTAGCCTCACCAGGTGGTTAAGGGAGCCAGATTCCCTATGGTTAATTGCATGGTTTATTTCCCAGCCCCTGTGGCTTGAATAACATGATAGAAGCATGTGTATGCCAAAAATCCTGACAGGATAAAGAAATGGAGAAGATATTTCAGTGTGACCATGCCTCATTCAGGGATGCCTTCTCTCTCACCATTTCTCTCTGTCTCTCTCGGGTGAGCACATCCACTTTCTGGGGGGAAAAAAAAAGAAGAAAAGAAAAAAAAGAGTCTCACTGTGTCACAGTCTTCCTGCCTCAGCTTCCCAGCTAGGACTACAAATGTACACCACCACAGCTGGTTCTTTCTTTCTTTCTTTTTAAGAACTATTTTATTTAACTTTATTTATTTATTCATTTGTTTATTTCAGTTTGACCAGAGAGGGACAGAGTGAGAGAGAAAGAGAGAGAGAGAGAGAAAAAAAAGTGAGAAAGCAAGCTGCCAGGTCCAGGACTCGAACCGCAGGGTCAGCCATGTGGGAATCCAGCGCCTTTAACCACCATGTTACCTGCTGGCCTCTACACCTGGTTCTTTCTGAGACAGAACTTTACTCTGTTACCCAGGTCAGCCTCAAGCTTGCTTTCCTCCATCCTCAGCCTCCCTTACATGCTAGGACTATAAATGCACACCACTGTGCCCCGTCTTTAGGTTGGACCAGGAATTGAACTTGGGTCTCTCTTGTGGTTCCAGTCTGCAGGGCACAGCGTCTTAGCAGCATGCATCACCACAGCAGAACTCATTGAAAACATCTTAGTTGCATCTGGGGATACTTTCAAAATAGTAGTATTTATGAGAAAATATATATATTTTTTCTCAGGCAATCTTTCTATGCATAAATAATGTCAAAAGATATTCTGTGCCCTTTATGGACATAAAGAGAAAAAAATGCTTACAAACCTTTTCTGTAATTCCCTGATCCTCTTGGATATTTAATCTCAACACATTGCAAAACCCTCTAACAGAAAAAAAGGAGACATGGAAGCCTAGAGACTGAGAATCCTGTCAGTTCTTCATTGTTGTGACCATAGCCAGTGTAACAGGATGCTAACAAGGATTTCCTTGTTGGTTCAGCATACTAGGTGAAGCCTAAACACAAAAGCATTAAATGATGGGTTCCCCAAATTACAAAAAGGTAGTTGCTATGGTTTGATATTTGTCCCTACTGAAACTAAAGAGCAAAATAGATAGTGCCACAGCAATAAATTCAATGACCTGAGAGGCAATCCCACATGAGAAGGTTCTCAGTTCAAGTCTGGGACCTCCCTGAATACACCAGGTACACATGTGTCCGTGACCTGGGGCTAGCTGAGAGCTGAGGGTTAATCACGACATCAAGACCTTGTTGGGGGGTCGTCTCTTTCTCCATTTCTCTCTCTTGGTCAAGGAATAAATGAATACATAAATCTTTTTAAAAACATATCAGCCAGTTATGTTTCTTTTCTCTGTTTGTGAGTGTTCTCCATGGCTTACAGATGGTTATCTTCTTCCCATGTCTTCAATGGTCTGTCTTCTGTTCTTTCTCATTTCTAATATCCACATTTCCTCTTTTTACAGAACAATAACAGATTCCACTAGGACCTACCCTAATGACTTCATATTAAATTAGTTACCTCTTTGAAGGCCTTATCTCTAAATATATTTATGGTATTGGGGTTAGGGTTTTAGCGTATGAATTTGGAGGAAATATCATTTAGCCTATAATGTTATTTATTAAGTTTTTTCTCTATACCATAGAATTTGCTAACTGCTTCCTAATAATAGCAAAGCACCTTGAACCTATGACATTTTCAGTAAAGTTTATCTAAGTATTTTTTATGCATTATGCTATTTAAATCTCACAACATGTTTAGTTAGATATATTATTACCCCCATCTATAGACTAGAAAACCGAGCCACAGAGAAGTCAGGTAAAATTTCTGTTATCTCACAGTTTAGAGTAATATAGTGGGAGGGGCAGCAGTTGGCATATTGGTGAAGGTGCTAGACTCCCACATGACCAACATGGTCAACCACAGTTCAAGTCCTAGACTCGGAGGCTTGAAACTCACACCAGATGTGTGTGTGCATGCATGCTCAAAGTCTTGAGAGGAGAATGGAAGAGAAGGGATTGTAGTATGGCCTTCTCTCCTGGGGAGTGATTTCTCATTTTCTCTCTCTGTGTCTCTCCAGTGAGTGCAGGCACCTTATAGCAAAAATCTCTCTTAAAATAAATAAATAAAATTTTAAAGTAATTCAGTGGGAATTCTCACACAGGCAGTAACGTCCCAGTCAGTTATTCTATATTTATTATCTCATCCATCACTATATATGTATGACTATGTAATAATCTATCTCTGTACCTGAGCTTTACAATAGCCCAGGGCTGAAAGATTTCTAGTTAAAATGACATGTGTTTGTAACTCTACTTTTCTTGTAGTTGATATGAATATCTGAAGTATTACTTAAGAATAAACTACATATAGTCACATATACATAAAATTATGAATACATAAATCTTTAAACATATGGCATATAATATACATATGTAAATATATTTATACCTAAGAGTTAGCTGTTTCGTAAATGATTCATCCTTTTCACAGTGCAAAACTTGTTCATTTGGTGAATCTTATTATTGGTTTTTAATTAGAATGAACGAATAACTGAACTTACTTGAAAAATAGCTGTTACTAACATTTATTGTTGATTTTCTATGTGCTGAAAACTCTAAACAATTATTTGGTTCCATTCTCCCTGCAAATCTTAGAGGATCGGCACGTTACAAATTAAAAACAAACAAAAACACTGATTTCTGGAGAAGTTGCCACACGTGATTGCTTTAAGAAACCTGACTGATATATGCAGAGTCTCCACTGAGATCCTAAGTGGGCAGATTAAGGAAGTTGGTTCCTAAAAGAGTGTGCAAGGATTTCTAGTTTTCCTGAAAACACAACACAAAAGAGCAAAACAATCAGAATCCAAAACTAAAAAGGAGCTCTATGTTGAATGTGTCCATTTCAAAATTTGGGTCCTGCCAATGTGATTAGATTAAGAGGTGCAGCCTTTAAGACATAGTTTGGTCATGAGAGCTTCTCCCTTGTGAATGGAGTTAAAACTCTTTACAAAAGCACTTCATACAGCATTCTGTTACCTTGCCATTCACCTTCTCCCATGTGAGGGCAATTTTCCTCTATGTGAGGATGCAGCAAGAATGCCCTTATCAGATGTTGGCACCTTGATATTAGACTTTGCAGCTTCGCAAACTGAGAGAAATAAATTTCTGTTCTTCATAATTTATTCAGTCTGTGGCATTCTGTTATAGCAGTGCAAATGGACTGAGACAGGTAATCCTAAGTCAGGGGTCACAAGTATGATAGAAATTGTAATGTTAGTAACTTTAGACTACTGACTACCAAACTTCATGGTACATATGAATCAGCAAAGATGTTTTATAAAAATGTTTGTCCTTGGGGCTGGTAGGTGGCATGGTGGTTGGGGGCACTGGACTCCCACATGGTCAACTGTGGTTTGAGCCCCGAACCTAGCATCTTGCTTTCTCACTTTCTCTATCTCTTACTCTGTCCATTGCTGTTCAAATTAAAATAAATTAATAAATAAAATAAAATAAAAATAATTCTTTTAGAAAAAAAGTTTTGTCCTGATCCCCCCATCAAAAATTCCAATCCAGTGAGTTTTGCTAGTGTCCAGAAATTTATATAACTCGTCAGTCTCCTGACTCAAGTTAATTACTTGAATAGTTATCCAAGTAATTCTAAGTAATACTGCCTTGGAGAAATATTTATTTATATCAGAGATTCACCCTAGCTCCCTGAGTCAACTGAAAAGTCATTAAAAAACAAATTTAAAAACAAGTTATTATTGCTGTCATCCAAACTCAAATATTCTCAGTGAATTGGTCTGGGGTGAGGCTTAGGAGTCAGACTGTTTTTACAACTCACCAAATGTTTATGATGGGTACTCAAGGAGCAAGAGACAACAGTCTCTTAGATAGAATGTAATGGGGTCTGGCAGATCTCAAAATACAAACTGATTCTCCCAATAATAGGCACCCTAGTTAAAATGTTGCCAATGAAGATTGTTCTCTCAAAGTATTGTTTTCTTCATTGATGACATAAATCTTCTCAAGGCTAGTAGGTGCCATGGTGGTTAAGGCTCTGGATTTCCACATAATTCTTCTCAAATGTGATATCATTATATTTAAGAATATCAATTTAGGAGCCCACAGAGATACAGTGGAATGAAATAATTCTTGAGGCTGATCCACATGGGTTCTGGGTTTATGTCTGGAGGTCTTGCTGCATGTACTGAGCATGCATATGGCTCATTATCCAGGGCTGGCTTAATTTGAGGGTAGATCATGGCATGAGAACCCTGTTGGGGATATCTCTCAGTCTACCAGTCATGGAAGACAGAAGGGAATAAATTTTCATACATAAAAAAGGAATAACAATTTAGAAATCTTACTATGCAAAAAGTTACCAAAAAGTTACAGAAAGACAGTTTTTATTAAATGGAAACTTTAAGAAATGTCAAAGAAAGTGAAATTGTCCAGAGATTACAAAAGCAAAAAAAGAGAAAGTTGAAAGAGACAATAATTGTTACAATGAAGAGTTGTTACATTTTGTCAGGTTCTGTGTTATTTTTATGTTATATTATTTAATCTTTGTAATAATACTATGATATCTACATCATTGGATACATTTTATAGCAAAGGAAACCGGATCAAATCCACAGAGACCACGTAGTTATCCCTTGGACCCGAACTCAAAGATCATGACATCAAATCAATGATATTCCTATTATAAGGTACTACTATTCCTGTATATACATGTGACACTTTTCAATCGAAAGAAGAGTGGTGGGTTGAGAATCCAAGTATGACAGAGAAATCCATAGGAATCAATGAGACAGGGAAGAACTGATCATAGACATGTGACAGCCCTTGATGTTAGATGATGGCAGGCCCAATGGAAGCCCATATCCCTTTCTATCCCTACCGCAAGAAAGAACCACTCCCTTTGGTATCCAGATTCCAGCACATTCTTGTTTTATTTTTGTCGTAGAATTGCCTGCTTAACAGTCATTTTACCATAGCTTAACCGTGTGCCAAGCTCTTGTAGTACTGAGAACATACGACACAATTTCTACCCTTAGAATCACTTACACAGTCAAGAAGAGTTGACAAATATATGAAAGTGATAGGGTATTTATGTTAAGAACAATGGGTGAAATAACTTTGTGGGAGAAGGGATAACAAGTTGGAGGGAGGAAAGAAGGAAGGAAAATTACAAAATAAAGAACGAAAGAGAGAAAGAAAGAAAAAAAATAAGTTGATTCAGAAACATGAAAGAGCTCTATAGGGAAGTGGGGTGTGGTGTGGATCTGAAAATAGGTACCTGTAAGCCACTATTCAGTGTATTCCACGTGGGAAATTGCATTTTGTGTGCTATGATGATGTTCAGTGAATGAATGTAAAATAAATAAATAAATTTAAATAAAAGAAAGTAGGTGCCTGATAAACCCACCTTCTCCAATTCCTCTTGACATTTTGTCTTGTAAAAATAAAAATCCTATAACTTATCAAGCTAGCCGATGGTGCAGTGGGTAAGGTGGCTGGATCCCATATGGCCAGTGTTATGGTTTGAGTCCCAGACCTGGTGGCTTAAGAAATGCATGGAGTATGCATGCATGCCCAAAATTACAAGAGGAGAATGGAGAAGGGACATGGTTATCACCTTCTCCCCAGGGGGATGATTTTTCTCTCTCTCCCTGGCGAGCACTTGTACCCTATAGCAAATATTTAAAAAAAAAAAAAAATAGGATTCCATAGATGACTAGCTGTTAAGCCTTTAGTGATGATGATATTGTGAACCTGAACCTTCACCTCTCCACACATCCACTCAATCCTTAAAAAGAAAAAATTCCCAATAGGTGAGAAGTACTTTGTAAACCACCCATTTTCCTCTGAGTACCCTCATTATGGGACAATTTATTTGAAAGTCTTTTCTAAAAAATATTACCCACTGATGATTAGTCTGCCCATCAATGGCAGAAATCCTATGGCAACTTTTCAGCAATGCTGCAAATACACAGTGCATACTCACTTGTTTCTTCTACTCTGAATGTTATTTTTTAAAGATGATAAAATATATTTATATAGGCAGTCCTTTTTTTTTTTTTTCTTTAAGGGTAAATTGAGTCATTCCATTCTTCCACTCCAAGAAACAGAATGCTGATTATTATTCCTGTGGGGTGGAGCAATAGGAAGAGATAGGAAAAAAAGAAATTCTGTCTTCTTTTAATCCATCCAACAACTTCTGTGATGGGCCACAAAGCCCTGAAGTGTTTGCTATTCGGCAATGCACGGCTTAAGAAATCTACTCAGAAACCATACATCTGTTTATACATCTTCTATCTCACTATATTTTCATTTTGATTGATTTTTATATTTCTCTTGTGAACTTGGTGACTTGGAGATAAAGCGAGCTTGGCATTGACCACTTGATATTAAAGAATGTACTGAACACTTGCTCTTAAGGGAAAATTGGATTCGTGATGTGACTATTTTTATTTAATGTCAGGTAGTCACAACTTGTTAAGACCTTCTTTTCTTAAGGCTCTGTAATTGCACTTATAATGAAAATTCATTTTCAGTGTCTGGTGTATTCTTATAGCATGACTTCATCTATAAACTGCTTGTCATTTTTCTTTTGTACTAAGTTGATTCCTCATATAAAATCTCACTACCGTAATATAATTTATGTACTATTAGAACGGTAAGAAATATTATAAAATTAACAGTAACTGATGTCCATATCCTACCTAGCTGTATCATACCATTGGGAACTTTCTTGTTTTTTACTGTATTAAAATTATGTTAGATGTTATCATTGGATAAAGCTGGAGGAAGGGTACTTAAAACTCTATGTGCTATTTGTGCTAGTTTCTGTAAATATATAACCATATCAAAACAAAATAGTTAAAACAACAGTAAAAAGAAGACAGATAGTATAAAAGTATAACAAATATAGTCTTAGTACAATAAAATTTGGGTTAATGTCTGTATTCCTTAAGACTGTGGGATTTGGGCAGAATTGAAAAGCTCATTTATCTTGAAAAGCTCATTTTAGTCATCTCTAAAATGGTAGTGATAGACTGGGTTGTGAAATTAAGTAAGAAAATGTATCAAATGAACCTTGTCCAGAAAAGTTACTAAAAATGTGAGCCATTTGTGACATAAGATAAAACCACCATCACCAACAACAAAAATCTGTGTTGAATTTCTTATGTGTAAGTATCTATCTTTATAACACACTTTGGGCCTTAGGCAAAAGGTATGTTTGAAGATGTAACCTCTAAGTCTTTATAAGCCTCTGAATTCTCTACCCATTTGTGTCTCTGTCCTCTGGTTTTGCAATGATTAGAGGATAAATTACTGGTACCAGGGAATTTAACCTGGGCATCCTCCTGCCAATGATATTACCTCCTTTTTTGGGATGGTTAGACTGGCTAATCATAGGATCAAAACCCAGGAGTGTTGGCTAAATAGATTATCATTCCAGGGTCCTCTGATATTATGAAGGATAATCCTTTCTATGCCCTCTTTCACAATTAAAGTAGATAATCCTTTGTAATTAAACAATCCACTGGATATCATCTTTTATAATGAAAGCAAGGACTATAATTTCATAATTCTGAAAAGCCAAAGAGTAATAATTTTGCTTCTATGAGAATAGAACATAGCACAGCAAAATGCCATTTGGAAAAGACTTCTCAAAAATTTTTTAATCTAATATTGAATATGTTGGTGCATTACTAAGGAGTCTCATCATCATAAACAAATGTCCCCAAAATATACTAGTGAAGTTGTATTGCATGCTAACAAGGAGCACCAACTCTACTAGTCTGACCTCTACATTCTGAATTACCTATTTAAACCAAGTTTATGTTCTTGGGCCAGCAGGTAATGTAGAGGTTAAGGCTCTGGAGCCTACATGACTGAGTAGTTCAAATCCTGAACCCAGCAGCTTGAAAATCATGCCAGGTGTATGAGAAGAAGTCTTCCTGAGAAGACTGGAGGAGAAGGGACTTTGATGTGACCATCTTCCCCTGGAGGGTGATTTCTCATTTTCCCCCTCTCTTTCTTTCTCTCTCACTTTCTCTGGGGAGTGCTCACATACACAAAAGTTTATGTACTAATGAAAACATATATAGCATGTATATATGTATATGTTTTTTGCTATAGGTCACATGTGCTCACCAGCGAGACAGAGAAAGACAGAGACAGAAAATGAGAAATCACCCCCCAGGGAGAATGGCCACACCATAATCCCTTTTCTTCCATTCTCCCTTTGAGATCTTGGGCACATGTGCCTGGTGTGAGTTTTTTTTTTTTTAAAGAATTTTTTATTTAACTTTATTTATTTATTTATTTTTATTTTGACCAGAGAGGTAAAGAGAAAGAGAGAAAGTGTGAAAGCAAACTGCTAGGTCTGGGACTCGAACCATGGTCAGCCATGTGGGAGCACAGTGCCCTTACCATCACACCACCCACCAGCCCCAACCTGGCATGAGTTTTTAGCTGCCATGTCCAGGACTGGAACTGCAGTCAACTACATGGAAGTCCAGCAAGGTAATCATTACGCCATCTTCTTGTCCCTTTAATTTCCTTTTTAAAGGAGAACAGATCTCATAAAAGTTGATCCCTTCTCTTCATAATCATAATGGAATTTTATCCCTCCATGTATAACTTCCACGTCATTGTCTTTTTATCTTATCATATCCTTGCTGAATTGTTCATAGTAACCATGGACTAGTGGTTAAAAGTTGAAATTGATGTGATTCCAAGTTTCATGTGTTCCTGTCAGATACATAGAGATCAATTCTGACTGCATATTTTTGGTCTTGATTTTTATAAGTTCTACACACTTTGAAAAAAACATCTTCCAGAGTTTTAAATGCAAGGGATGTTGATTAGTAAGATGATAGCTCCCACATGAACAAAACAAAGCTGATGTTACATAATATTCACCCTGATGAACATTGATGATCTTATCAGAGGACAGGTAGAAAAGCTGGAAGTAAAACAATCGGACAAAAGAGGCTGGTACAAAAATCTTACAGAGTTACAAATGAAAAAAAATTTCTTTTCTTGTAAGAAATACCTTAGACAATAACAAAATTTTCAAAATTGTTCATAACTGATTTATTTTGAATGAAGCATATCAAGTCACTAAGAAATTGAAATCTAAATATACTCTTTTTCACTTATTTCCTGAGTGATCTCAAATAAGTTATTTAACATGTGAATCCACAATTTTATATATAAAAGGAGGAAACTTTTAAAAACTTGCCAATTATTGTGTTGATAAAATGATGCCATGCTTAAAAATTGTACCATATGACTTAAAGTACTAGTGATGTTACAACACTTTTTCACCCAAATTATATTAAAATTGGAGGGGCCAGCAGGTGGTGTGGTGGTTGAGGCTCTGAACTCTCACATAGCCAACTGCAGTTCAACTCATGGACCCGGTAGCTTGCTTTCTCTCTCTTTTTGGTGAGCATGCATGCTGCCTAACGAATTTTTAAAAATAATAATAAATAAAATGAAATAAATGCATAAAGTTTAAAAAATAATTGGCTACTTGTCCAATTAATAAGACAGTTTCAGTGTCTTGCCTTTACCATGCCTGCCTTTGTCCTTAGAACCAAAGGATCACACGAGAGCCCTAAATAGCTTAAGGAATTCAAGTATCAGGCTGGCTTCTGTCTGAAGTTGTGTGTGTGGAGAGAGAAAGGATTGTAGTGCTATCAGCAAGTTTCTATTCCACTCTTTACTCCTCCAAGCCACAAGGAGTACTCTTGTGTGAGATCTTTTGCTAGTATATCACTGTGACTTACCTAGGCTACAGTAAACTCTCCATGGAAGACACAGGAAAAATGTCTCGAGATCACTGAAAATTTGTTCTACAGGTGAAGTTCTGTTGTCAGTGCTGGGTTCGATCCCTCACATTATTCTGTCAGTCACACACAGTTGTGACCTCCTTTGAGTCCCATTCTCTTTGGACAATCATTTGATTTGCCTTAGGTAACTCAAATTGATATCCATATTTTTAGAGCCAGAGAGGCCCTCTCTAGTGATCAGTTTCTATTTCTTGTGTTTTCTTTACCTCTAGAAATGCAAATAGTTCCCTTCCTAACAACACAGATCTTTTGAGCTTTTTTGAGGTACTGGAATTCAGAAATGAACAACAAAAGCACATATTTCAATTTCAACTATCACAAGTATGACTTATTTTAAGAAGTAAAACTTAAGCATCTTTCTGGAAAACAGCTGAATGGTCTCTAAAATGACCCTGTTTTAATTTAAAAGGAGAGATATGTTTAAAACACTGGCCACTGTTACTCTTGCCTTTTTTCTTTTTTCCATAGTAAATAATTAAAATCTATTGGGGAAAGGTTTAGGTGTGACGGTTAATTTTATGTGTCGGCTTGGCTTGGCTTGGCCATGGTGTCCATTCCTTCTTATGTGAAGCCCATTTCCCTAGGTCTTTGTTGACAATTTAAGTAATACGTAACTACTGCTTATATTTTATAGTCAATATCCTTTTCGTACTTCAACTTCCTTTGGCCCTCTTGATGCAGATCTTAAGAAGACCAAGATTCTGGGCTAGAGGTGACAGGGAGGTTAAGGTGACTGGATCCACATGGCTGAATCCACTGTTTGAGTTCCAGACCCGGCAACTTGAAAGTCAAGCTGGGTGTAATCAAGAGATTTGAGAAGGAATTGCAGCACAGCCATTCCCCTAGGAGGTGATTTCTCACAGTCTCTGCCTCTGTGTCTCTCTCTATCTCTGGTGAGCACATATGCCCTATGGCAAAAATAAAATCTTTAGAAAAAAAAAAGGGAAAGAAGCAAAATTTCCCTTTAGTAATAATTATACTACATAAGAACTGGATGATAATATGAAACATATATGTTACTTAGATATTTCAATATATTTTTCACATTTTAAATTATTTTTAACAGTAGTCTACCTAAGCATACTACTTTTAAATGTCATTTAGTCAAACTATCATATAAAATACTTTGTTTCCAAAACTCTCATTCTATTCTGAATGTTCATTTCTTCACTCTCAGTTTTCACCTACTTGATAGCTTATATTAGTGCTAAATTATTTGCTGGAATCTTTCATGAAGAAAATAAAAGATACTTGAGCTTCTTGTAAGACCATTAAATAGAAATCTTCTGTGTGCATTTTTTTTCTCTGAAATGACTTGTGCACTGTGTAAATAACAAGATAGCAATGATTATTCATATATATATATATATATATATATAACAAATTTTATGTTACTATTCAGAAGGTCGAAGATCAATCAGAAAGGTTGCTTTCTCAAGGCTAAAATGCATAAAGATTCAGATGTTATTAAAAATACAAGTGGGGGGTGGCTAGCAGATGGCCAGATTGGCTACACTGCTGGACTTCCATATGGTCAACCACTGTTTGAGTCCTGGATCTAGTGGCTTGAAATTCAGAGTGGGCACGTGTGCGTGTGTTCCCAGAATCCCAAGAGGAGAATGGAGAAGAGATTGCAGCGTGGCCATATCCCTGGGGAGGTGGCAAAAACAAAACAAAACAAACAAAAAAACCTCTGTTAAGATTAGATAGATAGATAGATAGATAGATAGATAGATAGATAGATAGATACAAGTTAGGTGGGCCAGCTCTGTTGCCTGGTGTTTAAAATAGCTGGATCCCACATGACCCACTCACTGTATGATTTGAATCTTAGACTCAGAGGCTTCAGAAACACATTGGGCATATGTACATGTGTACCCAAAAACCCAAAAGGAGGAAGAAATATAGGAGAAGAAATTTTGGCATAATTGTTCCTCATGGAAGATGGAGTGCTTTTTCCTTTCTCCTTTTCTCTGCCTCTTGCTCTGTGGTGAGCACATGTGTCCTCTGGGAAAAAAAAAAAAGAAAGAAAATATCCATAAGTTAAAATGCATCTGATGATATACACTTGAAGTTGATAATAAAATCCTTTTTTGGAAATTGATAAGCAAATAAGCATATCAAATAAGTCATAGGATAAGCAAAGATGGCATGTCATATTTAAGACTCCTGACATTAGGAACTGAAAAGGAGAGCTTTTGTTGTTGTTAGTTACCTTGTCAGGAAAATCAATATCCAAAATTATTTGTTTTATTTTTGATGAAAACTGATAAACAAATAGTTTGTTGTATAATGTGTTGAGAAACTGATTTTTAGTCTGGTAGGCATTTGTTACAAAGGTAAGCAGAAATATTTAGTGACATTTAGAGTCAAGAGAGGGAAACATGTATTGATCAAGTAACCCCCAAGAAAATGAATAATAGAAAGTTAATAAAAATGCATAAAGAATGCCATTCTATGAGAGCATATAATAATGAAACTTAACTGAATCTAGCTGGCCATGGAAAAGCTTTCTCCAAGAAAACTATCATTAGCATGAGGTGTTAAAGAATGCAAATTCTAGGATGGAAGCCAGGAAAATCTGGACTGGTGCATGTCATGCCAAAAGTTTGCTATATATTATTAGAGAATTACTTTATAATTTGAGAAAACAAAATAAGCCAAACCAAACCAAACAGAACCTTAGTAGACCTCTAAAGACCCACATCACGTCTAATAGAGACCCAGACATTTTTTACATAGTGAAACCAAAGTCCAAAACTTGACAAAGACTAATATAAAGCCATTAGAATTAAGGTTAAAGGTCAAGATTCTTTTGCCCTTGTCTTATGGAAGAATAGACAGACAGGTCCTCTGACTTCCCCTTGCCCCAGCAAAGACCTTGGGGCAGAGACAAATCCCATGGATTTTACCATTGTGCTTTTTTTTTTTTTTTTTCATTTTTACTCATGTATCTTTTTTTGGTCACTAAGAATTTATAGCTCTTTTCATTGTGGTAAGTAAATACCTGGCACTCCAGTCTCAAGTCTGGCACAAAGAAGATGCAAGTTGACATTTTGATACTGGTCAATACTTTTACAATATAAGTCAAGGAATCGTCTAAAAACACTCTATGCCCTAAGATTTCTTAGATGAAAATGCCAGCTGTATTGTTTCATTCTTTCTAAGCAAAACTATTCTAAAAGTGCAGACCATCAAAATGGACTACCTGGGACTAGCTGTGAAAAAACAGCAGGAAATATAAGAGGTCAGAAAGAATAACAGCAAGATATTCACCACTGCCATAACCATCAACAAGCCCCCCCTTGGCTAACCTTTCCTGAGGTTCTGACCCTACTCTACCTAGAGAACTAGCCTGTGCAAACCAATGCAAGGTATTTCTCATCCTGGTATAGCAATAGAGATATGTTTTTTGGGTAAGATACAGGAGGTAGTGAAATAAGGCGTCATAAATTGCATGGGTGCTTATGCCTGCTAACAGAGAAAAATACGGGGGCCTCTGAGTGTTGCAACTGTTTCCATCTGTTCTCTTTATGTGTAACTGATGCAAGAAATTAGTGACTGCCAGAAGTCACTTGGTTTGCAATTACAGTGTTTAATGATATTAGTATAAACTAGGAAAATGAGCTGCTCTCTTCTAGAAGGGAAAGCACAAATGAAGGTGAAATCAACTTGCGAGATGCTCTGTCACTTATGACATCCTTTGTCATTACCTTAAGCAAAGGAATGTTCTCACTTTACTTACAGAGCAAATGGAAAATCCCTAAATCCTGCTGATACAAGGTGAAAGGAACTTGCACAAAAATCTTCTGAATTTGGGACCAGCAGTTAACAAAAATGGCTATGTCTCTGAACTCCCACGTTGTTCGACCATGGTTCGCGTCCTGGACCCAGTGGCTTTAAAACTCATGCCGGGCACGTGTGCGTGCATACCCAAGATCCCAAGAGGAATGGAGGAGAAGGGATTGTGGCGTGGCCATCCCCCTGGGGGGTGATTTCTCGCTTTCTGTCTCTCTGTCTGTCCGGCAAGCACACACACCCTATAGAAAAAACCTCTCCGAAAAAAGAAAAAAAAAAAAAAAACCTCCTGAATTCTCACAGTGGGTCATAGGAATGACTTTCGTCATCTCATGTGGATCAAAGGGGTCAATGAAATAGAGGTACAAATTACAAAGTCAGCCCTATTGCTCACAAAACTGTGAACCTTGCTCGTGCTTATTCTATGTCAAAATGAGGTACAATAATATTCATTCTTGTTTTTGGTCTGACTACAGCAGATTCACAGCCTACAGTTATGATTTTCATTAAGCCTCCCAGCCAATAGTAGAACCTTCACATTCACCAAGTGCAACACTTGATAAGTCATTTCAGGAAAAAGAGAGAGAGAGGCAAAACCAAAAAAAAAAAAAAAAAAAAAAAAAAACCCTGTGGAATGGACTTATTAATCTCTGTCCATAATAATGCACAAAATGATGATATGATCAGAGACAAATAAAGCTGTGAGCAGTCTTAGTGAAATAAGCACTATACAAATATAAATGGTAAAATAAAAAAATGGATATACTGTTTGTCTTAAGGCACAAGTAAAATACAGAGCTCTCTTTACAGAATATTATTTAATCAGCAATAGAAGAAAAATAAAAATCCACATGACAAGCCACTGCTCAAATAAATTTTTGTCTATGGGGTGTAGTACATTTAAATAGAAAATACATGCATTTTGGAGAGAAATGGATATGAGTTTGAATACCCAGTCTGTCACTTACTGTATGATTTAATTAAATCCCTTAATTTCTCAAAGTCTAAAATTCCTAACTGTAAAATAGAAATAATTCTAAGAGTCTCATTATACCACAGTGGAAATTATATGTATTAATGAATGTGAGGATCCTGGCATGCAATACGTGATTAACTAAATCCTAGTCTGTCTCTTTGAACTACTCAAATCTTACGATTTTTGAAGGATTTTTTTTATGCAGCATTACTGAAAACCTACTAAAAAACTTTCTTATATAAAAATTGTAGATAAATACAACTTATCATACATTTCTGAAGGTTCAAGATGACTCGATGCATTGTCCATAGATCCTAGCTGAAACACAGTGGATAGACACAGAGAAGGTGAAGAACAGGAGTGTTCAGTGTTTAGGAAAACTCCTTAGATAAACTGAGCAAAAATAAACAGAATATCTCTTATTAAAATACTCAATAAAGCATGTCTCTTGAAGCCTAGTTTCATAGCAACTAATGCTTCTCTTCTGAAATGAACTGCTAGACTGTAAATCCTAACAGAAGACCAGATGTGCATATTTGTAACAAAACTTTTGATCCTGCTGCACTTACATTAGTGTTATCAAAGTTCTGGGTTGTTGACTTGTATTCTTAAATTTAACAATCTCCCTGCTTCAGAGTGCACACAGTATCTGCAAGTGGTAGAGCATCTGGGGACACAAAATCAGGCAGTTTGGGGAAATTCCTACTTTTGAACCTCTACACTAATATATGTTGTTTTATTGATTTCTTTAGGCACATTCACCTCTGAAATCTCTAAACATTAGAAATAATTTTTATTGCAGCTCTTCCTTATCTGGTTTACTTAGCAATGTAAACATCTCTGCAGTCATTGTTTTCTTTTGAGTTATGGAAATAAGAGTTTTGGGGAAAATGAAACATTTTTATATACAACCAAGTTTCATATTTATTACAATAAATGATTTTGTTATTAATAGCCATAATTTCTGCAGTTTTGATGAAAGTAATATGGAGGCCAGCAGGTGGTATACTGGTTAAGGCACTGGATCACATATGGCTGACTCCATGGTTCAAGTCCCAGACCTGGTATCTTAAAAACATGCATGTGATGCATGCATGCCCAAAATCCAAGAAGAGAATACAAAGAAGAAAGTGCAGCATAGTCATTCCTCCCAGGGAGGTGATTTTTCACTTTCCTTCTCTCTCTGAGGAGTGCACAGACCCGATAGCAAAAAAAATAAAAATAAAAATAATAATAGGTTGGGACTTTACACAGGATTAATTATTTTTAACTACCCTTTTGAATAAAATGTTTTCAACTAAATATTTATCCTGAAGTATTAAAACTATTCTTTTAGTATACCTATTTCTACCAAAGTCTTGATAACTCCAACAATTTCATAAGCTCCGGAGTACATTTTTACATACATCTGTGCTTAAGTTGGGTCAGAAAAATATCTACAAAAGGGGCCAGCTCTGTGGCCTGGTGATTAAAGAAGCCAGATCCCCCATGGCCAACTGTGCAGTCTGAGTCCACGTACCAGCAGCTTGAAAAACACACCAGACACATGTGTGTTTAAGTTCTAAATCCCAATAGGATGGAGAAATAAAGAAGGGATTGCAGCATGACCATGCCCCATTGGAGGGGTGTTTTCTCACTCTCCCTCTCTCTCTATCTTTCTCTCTGTGATGAGTGCATGTGCCCTCTGGCAAGAGAGAAAAGAAAGAAATGAAAACAATTACAATGAAGTTCTTGGAAAAGAAAGGTTTGTGTTAGTTTTAGATTGAACTGGAATCATGCATATTAAATATAGGAGGAAATATGCAATGTAAATTAATGACACATACTAAATTAATACTAAATACTAAATGACATATACCTCCCCCCATTTTTAAAGTAATTATTTTATTTAACTTTATTTATTTATGTTAATTTGACCTGAAAGGGACACAATAAGAAAGAGAGAAAAAAAAAAAATAAACCGCCAGGTCCAGGACTTGAACCACAGTTAGCCATGTGGGAGTCCAGTGCCCTTAGTCACCATGCTCCCTTCGGGCCCTGCCCCCATTTTTTTTTTTTTATACAAGAACTAAACATCAACATAGAAATAATTTCATCAAAGACCCAATTCTTTAGTCAAGTTGGGCTATAGAAGGTAAAATATGCCTTATGATGAGGCAGCTACATCATCAAGGGTCAGTAATTTAGCTTATAGAGGTTTGTTGTGCATAGAATTGAATATGGAGCCCACAGACACTTTATTAAAAAGTTGTCTTTTTTTTTTTTTTGAGAGGTTTTTGTTATAGGACAAATGTGCTCCCTTGATAGACAGAGAGAGAAAAAATGAGAAATCACTCCCATGGAGGATGGCCACGTGGCAATCCTTTGGCCTCCAGTCTCCTCTTGGGATTTTGGGCATGCACACACACGTGCTTGGTGTGAATTCAAGTTACCACGTTCAGAACTGGAATCGTGTTCAGTCATATGGAAATCCAGTGCCTCAGCCACCATGCCACCTGCTAGCCCCTCCAAGAAGGTGTTTTTTGAAGGCAGTCTTTTTTCATATGTGCACCTCCCGGTATCAGCGTCATATTGCAAAGGACCCCTGCACCCTCACTGGAACACCCAGATTTTCGAGAAACTATCTTGCTACATCTTTTTTGTGCCATGTTTTGTAAGGAAGATTCTGTCATGTGCTGACCTTTCACATTACTCATAGCAGCAGTCTGTGTAATAGTGCAGAATTGTTTGTGAAAGGCAGCTGAATATTCATTCTGAGGGCATGCATGTGCTTTCAAGCATTCATTGTGAGGAAAATATGGATTAAAAGCAATACAAAAGTCCAAATGCATGTATTTCCTCTCCTTTCCTGCCAGCGACAATAGTTCTACTCTGGAGATACTTATTTTTGACTGCCATTTTACTATGTTCTATAATGGCAGAGGGGAATATGATATCTTTGAATATTTCAGATGTGGGATTGGGAAAATGGGAGCACCAGTGAGTGTACCCACCATTTCAGGGTTGTTTTTTTTTTTGGTTTTCTTGACAGAGGGCATGTACATTCACAAGAGAGAGGGAGAAAAGAGAATTCCCCCCAATGGGACATGACCACACCACAATCCTTCTTCTTTCATTGCTCTTTCCCAACAGAATTATGGGCATGCCTGCACAAACAGCCAATGTACTTTTCAAGTCACTGTCATTTCACATGTGGGATCTGACTCCCTAACCTCTGAGCTACAGATCTGGCCCTCAAGGTTTTTATTTTGTTTTGTTTTGTGCACCTTAGCTTTTTTATATTCTTCATCCATCCATATTTATTTCTTTAAATGGAGCAAATATTGAACACCAATTATATATCAGATTCTTGCTAAGGTCCATGGATTTAGAGATAATTAATAAAATTTGCTGCCCATAAAGAGTTTACATACTTATGTTGGAGGACTTGCATTCAAATAGATTATCAGAGACTAGGTTGTAATCTGGTAGTGGTGGGAAAATTGCAATGTGAACTCATGGAAGAGATTATATAACTCAGCCAGAGAGAGAATACAATTTGGGAAAGCTTCTCAGTGAAAGTGAATTATTAAATCCTAGGTCACCTCTGGAAATTCTCCTTGAAGAACAAACAACAGTTCTATTCTGGAGAAATGTTTTTTTCTTAACTGTCACTTTGCCATCTTCTATAATGGCAGTGGCACAATAAACACATTCAATGCCAGATTGATGGTAGCCTCTGTAATGACTAGAGTGTTACAAAAGATATGGAAATCAACTTTTGGAGGTGTAGTGAAGATTAAGAAAAGCATACTGAAAGAGAGTTCATCTGATTTAAATATTGAAGGAGTTAGTCTAGCCCCTCCAAGAAGGTGTTTTTTGAAGGCAGTCTTTTTTCATATGTGCACCTCCCGGTATCAGCGTCATATTGCAAAGGACCCCTGCACCCTCACTGGAACACCCAGATTTTCGAGAAACTATCTTGCTACATCTTTTTTGTGCCATGTTTTGTAAGGAAGATTCTGTCATGTGCTGACCTTTCACATTACTCATAGCAGCAGTCTGTGTAATAGTGCAGAATTGTTTGTGAAAGGCAGCTGAATATTCATTCTGAGGGCATGCATGTGCTTTCAAGCATTCATTGTGAGGAAAATATGGATTAAAAGCAATACAAAAGTCCAAATGCATGTATTTCCTCTCCTTTCCTGCCAGCGACAATAGTTCTACTCTGGAGATACTTATTTTTGACTGCCATTTTACTATGTTCTATAATGGCAGAGGGGAATATGATATCTTTGAATATTTCAGATGTGGGATTGGGAAAATGGGAGCACCAGTGAGTGTACCCACCATTTCAGGGTTGTTTTTTTTTTTGGTTTTCTTGACAGAGGGCATGTACATTCACAAGAGAGAGGGAGAAAAGAGAATTCCCCCCAATGGGACATGACCACACCACAATCCTTCTTCTTTCATTGCTCTTTCCCAACAGAATTATGGGCATGCCTGCACAAACAGCCAATGTACTTTTCAAGTCACTGTCATTTCACATGTGGGATCTGACTCCCTAACCTCTGAGCTACAGATCTGGCCCTCAAGGTTTTTATTTTGTTTTGTTTTGTGCACCTTAGCTTTTTTATATTCTTCATCCATCCATATTTATTTCTTTAAATGGAGCAAATATTGAACACCAATTATATATCAGATTCTTGCTAAGGTCCATGGATTTAGAGATAATTAATAAAATTTGCTGCCCATAAAGAGTTTACATACTTATGTTGGAGGACTTGCATTCAAATAGATTATCAGAGACTAGGTTGTAATCTGGTAGTGGTGGGAAAATTGCAATGTGAACTCATGGAAGAGATTATATAACTCAGCCAGAGAGAGAATACAATTTGGGAAAGCTTCTCAGTGAAAGTGAATTATTAAATCCTAGGTCACCTCTGGAAATTCTCCTTGAAGAACAAACAACAGTTCTATTCTGGAGAAATGTTTTTTTCTTAACTGTCACTTTGCCATCTTCTATAATGGCAGTGGCACAATAAACACATTCAATGCCAGATTGATGGTAGCCTCTGTAATGACTAGAGTGTTACAAAAGATATGGAAATCAACTTTTGGAGGTGTAGTGAAGATTAAGAAAAGCATACTGAAAGAGAGTTCATCTGATTTAAATATTGAAGGAGTTAGTTAGACAAGGAGAAAGGGAATTCATTCCATGAAGAGGCATGAGAGAACTAAGCTTGTTCATGTCTCTTTTCTTCCAAGGAATATGACCAAAGTTGTTTTTCTCTTAGAAAAATATTAATTCTGATTCATTAGGGTAGACAAAAGGTCAAGGGTGGGGAATGTCTCAAGTATTTTTTATTTAAATGAAGAGGAAAAACAGGATTCAGTGGGATCAACATGTTGTGTTTCTTTGGAAAAATAAATTATTCCCTGGGCCAGTAGGTGGCATGGTAGTTAGTCTGCTAGACTTCCACATGGTTGACTGGTTCAAATCTCAGACCCGGCGGCTCACTTTCTCTCTCCCTCTCTCTTGTGCGTGCATGTGCCCTATAGCAAATTTAAACATAATAAATGAAATTCAAAATAAAGACTTCTTAAATAAAATAGAATGGTCCCCACCTTTATAACAAAGACAGGAGCATCTTCTATAACTCTCAAAGTTTTCAGAAGGAACGAGTGATGTAAGCTGCTTGTCTCCATTACTGGAAACTAGTCACAATTTAAAAGTAGTTCTTTTTCTCCTTTTCACTTGCTTCTACAAAGCATGCTTTTTCAGTGAATATGGTCTGAAGCACTCATTTTATATCAGTAAATATCCTTCTTTTTAAAAAAAAAAAAAGAAAAGAAAATTTGCAACAGGGTGTTACTTGCCAGAGAGAGACAGAGAAAGTAAGAAATCATTCCTAGGGGGAGGTCATGAAGCAATGCCCTCTCCTACACTTTCCTCTCAGGATTTGGGGCACACACAAACACATGTGCCTGGTGTGTTTTTCAAGCCACTGTGTCAAGGACTCAAACCACGCAATTGGCCATGTGGTATCCAGCCACCTTAATCACTATGCTAATCTAACTGGCCCAATCTGCAAATATTCTTTAAAAATACAAGGAAAGATATTGAATAGAAAAGAATGATGTAGTTTGGTATTACACATTAGTTTCATTCTACTCATGGTCCTAAAATCTGACTCATACCAGGCAAGCAAATGAATGGACAGCTTCACTCTGTTCTAAGTTTCATGTATGTGCTATGTAAATAATGTAACAGGGTGATTTCTGGGCCAGCTTGCTTTCTCTTCCCCTCATTCCCCAATACATTTGCAGAATTCTAAGAGCACTGTCACTGTTTTATGACAACAAAACAACATTTAATTGAATTTTCAAGAGAATAAAAGCCTATCTTTTTTTTTAAGAGGTTTTTGCCATAGGGCATGTGCATGTGCAGGAGAGAGACAGAAACAGTGAGAAGGAAGGTGATTATCACCCCCTGGGGGCGGGCTCACCACAATCCCTTCTCTTCCATTCTCCTCCTAGGATCTTGGGCACATATGTGGTCTGATTTTAAGCCACTGTGTCTGGTCCTTGAACCATGGTTGGCCATGTGGGAATCCAATGACATAATCACTATGTCATCTGCTGGCCCTCAAAGCTTATCTGTTCTAAAAGATAGAACCCATATAGTGTTTATTAGATTTGCACACTATCCTATTATATTAATTTAATCTTTGTTATAAGTCTTTGAATTCAGTTCTGCTATTATCACCACTTTAAAGAAGAGTCACATCCAATAAACTAGCTAAGGTCACCTATCAGGTATGTAGTGCAGCCAGGCAGTAATGCTTGAGTGACTATGCTTCTAACCACTATTCTAAAGAAAGAAGTGCATGGTAAAAGAATCAGTACAGTGGATTTAAAATATATATTTATTTATCTCTTTATTTGTTGTACTTTTTGGGCCACCAGGTCCAGGACTTGACCTGAGGACAGCCATATATATAGGAGTCCAGCAGCCTCAACCACCATGCCACCTTCTGTCTCCAGAGTAGATTATTAAAATGCCCCTCTTCTTTTCTCCAAACTCAGATGACTGAGGTTGGGCTCCAAACAAAACAAAACAAAGCAAAACAAACAAAAATGTCTGCCTAGTGCTATCTAGACACTCCCTCTGAAAAAATAAGAGGTGTATGTGTGTGTGTGTAAGTGAGTATGTGAGAAGGTGTTTGCCTGTGCACTAGAGATGCAGATCCATTGAAAGTAAAAACAAAGCAAACACGTGCCTGACATCACCTCTGTTACTGTATGTGATCCCCACGGCACGCATCATGCTGGCTTCAACAACAGCAGTTTTCCACTAAACCCATGAAGCCATGACTTCTCCCAGGTGACAGAGTTAGCATGTGGCAGAACCTGGATGAGTATAGATGTGTGTGCACAGAAGAAGAGACAGCATTATAAAAGAAGAGACAGCATTATAAAACCATTTAAAAGAAAGTATCACATTTGATGGAAATGGCCATAGATTCAGGGATGGTTTCCCTAAAGAAGGAGTTCTTGTACTGAGATCTGAAGAATGAGTCAAATTAGTTCAGAATAGAAGGACTAAAACTTCCGGCAGAGAGAGGAATGCAAGCAGAGAGCCTGGACTGTAGAAGGAACAGAGAAAAGGCCAGTTGGTCTGCCCCAACATTAAGAAGCAACAGGGGGTTGCTACAGAATGTGGAGAGGTTTCCAGACACTCTGGACCTTCTAGGATATGACAAAAGTGTCAATCTGCATACTAAGAGGAAAGGACAGCCACAGTAGGGTGCTAAACAGTTGACATGAGCAGACAAGGGGAGGACTGAGAGGAACAGTTATGCAGTTCCATGAGCAGATTTACATTTCTGAAAGCTGGCTTTATGGATTCCTGAAGACCAGTTAGGGAGCTCTTGTTAATAATGTCACCAAGAGACTGAGAGCAATTAGAACAGAGCAATGTCAGCAGAGACGCAAATGGACAGAACTAAACATCAGCTGAATTTACTGAGATGAGATCGTTAGTTGGAAACTGAGGGATCCAAGCTAGGCTTCTGGCTAGGTGGACTCAACATCATTCACTGAGAAGGGAAGCATGGATTCGTACCGTCTACCTGGGAGGAAACATGGGATGAGAAATTCTGAAGGTGACTGAGCAATATGCATGAACTCTCATCCAGACATTTTTACATGTTCACTTACAGGCATGAGAGAAGGGAGAAAGTAGGAAACAGGCACAGAAGACTCTGAATAACCTGAGCTCACTGCAATCCTACAATGGATAGACAAGAGAGATCATCACAGTGTTTTTATACTTTGAATATCTGACTCTACCTGCCCTGAAAATGAGGTCCAGACAAACAGGAGTTCTCCCTTCTAAAACATAAGAATTCTTTTCTTCTCCTTCTCAAATATTTTACTTACTCTTGAGTCAGAACAGATTAAAGATGCTAACAACTGCCGATACTATCCAAATCATTTCGTCATTTCACAGAGGGAAATGACTCCCCATTCAAAAGCCCTGGATTTTAATTTTTGCCTCTGGGCTATTATGGTCCCTCACTGAGCAGAAAACATAGGGCATAAGACTTTTGTGCCAAAGCCCAGAGAGGACTGGCATTTCCAAACTCCCATGCGATGCTTAGCAAGTTGTTCAAAGGACACAGATCTCAAAATGTACATCTATAAAATAAATCAATGATCTGAATGATCTCTAAGTGCTCTTCTGTCTATAAAATAGTCAGATAACTAACAATGTTCAAAAATATTTAAAGATGAATTTTGTTTTATTTTCTCCCCGAAAATGTATTTTTAAATGGTATATAATACAGGTAGAAAGGAAGAGCATGTGATATGTGTGTGTCTTCTAAAAACATATCTTTTCTTTCCTCAATGGGAAAAAAAAATGTATGTTCAGTCAATGGCTGTCAGCTACTGTCAGGTGATTTGTTTATAGCTCATTGTCCCTTTTACACTTGCAACATCATGCATTTTAATTAAGAGTGCTCACAAACCTGGTGCCCTCTCTACCTGCCACATGGAAATGAATGCCAAAGACAGTTCTCCTAGGCAAAAAGAACAGAACATCTCAGAAGATAGGCTACTATCCACAAAATGAGCTAAAAATCCGGATTATATTGCTCAATTTGCACTGAGCCAATATAGATACCCAAATGTCAGTGGCCGAGTTTTCATATGCAATAGTGAGGAAAATTATCATTATTACCATTTAAAAGTTTTCCTATGTGCCAATTATATGGCTTATGTGTTGTTTTACATGTGGAAATTTAGATTAAGTGAGGTAGAGATACCCTTATCTTAAAAAATGGGGATTACAACCAAAGTCTTTCCAGAACATTACTTAATGACATTTACTTTTGAACAAATAGTGCAGTGTACTATTCTGGCATCTATACTATTTATTTAAGGAGAAAATTCTCTGAGCAAATACAGAAAAAAAAAAGAAGGGAGAAAGGAAATGTGAAAGATTGATACAGAAAAGATGTAGAGCCCAAAAGAAAATATTCTTGTCAAAATACATGAAAAGAAAGAAAGAAGGAATGAGAGAAAGAAAAGAAGAAAGGAAAAAGAAAAAGGAGCAAAAGGCAAAGAAAACTCCTTGCAGAAGAGCCGTAAGCCAAATGAAAAATATCAGAGATGAGATTTTTGTGTGACAATGCAGAAGGGGACAGAAGGAGCATGGGGATTTGCTTGTATGCATGTTAAAATCTAACTGTTTCCCTTAAGGAGTGCGTATTAGTGTCTCTTTTGATCAGTAAGTCAATGTTTCAACTGTGTTATCACTGCCTTCCTTGTGGCTTTTAATAATCATTCTTGAAATAGAAGTGTTTTTGCAGACATATTGGGAGATGCTCTTCTCACTTGACTGATTTTTTAATCCACCCTAAAGCTGTCTGTCTGTCTGCAGGACAAGGTGCTCATGCAGATTGAAAGCCAGAGAAAGCCTAGCATGGCTCTGACATCTTAGAGCAAATTAACTTACATAATGGCCCTGTCAATCCACCCACTCCTCAAATTCCATTTTCTTGGTCTATTCTAAACTCAACACCAGTGTTTCTTTGGGTTTCCTCCCTTTCCCACATCAGTCATTTCAGTTATCCCAGCTTTTTTGAACTCCTACTAAGTGCTAGACATGTGTGCCTTAAGGACCATAAGAGCTTTCAAGAGCTTTCCTTCCACCAATAAGGATTCAAGTAACCTTAAGCAAAATGGTAGCAGAAACATCAACAGCCAGGGAGCCAGGCTAGGGAGCAAGTGACAAGGACCTTCTAAGTATGGTAAACATTAGGTCAGAGGGGACAATTTCCTTGGAGTGGAGGAAATCAAGGCAGTTTCATGAAGGACGTGAACTGGAAGGATTCCTAAAGTTGAGCCTGATGAAGTAGGTCATTCAAGCTGAAGGAAGCATGTAACCTTATTTGGCAAAGAAACTTAATCTAATTGTCCAATTCTGAATGATTCTTAGTGGCTGTCTTAAGTGCTGCCCTGAGATAAATCTTAAAATGCTCCCATGCTCAGTCATGATCAATTAGCTGTGTCTGCTATGGTTACAACACTTCAGAGGTATCTGCATGAACTCCTGTATTTAGAGCAGTCAAAGAAGCTAGTGAGCTAAGTTTGAAGTGGGTGGAGAGGAAGTTCCACATGGGTGTAAGAGATTGGTTAGAAAAGGGAAGGAATTTGGAAGCAATGAAAAAGGCTGTGGATGTCAGGCTGAAGAAATTACACTGGAAGAAAATTATATACTCATATTCGGAACTCACTATATTATGTGTGAAAATATAGTGGGACAAACTTTATTTGACTTAAGCCTATAGCTATTCCTTCCCCACAGTTCAGACACTGTCAGACTCTTAACATTTCCCAAATGTTAACACTTTTCCAAGATGTTTTATTTTCCCTGTTGCATGTTGCCTCGTGTGCACTGCATTCTTCATTAAAATCATGCGTGTTCCCTGCTTACTCAGATCTTCTAGTGGGTATGATAGAGCTGATATCAAATATCTAGAAGGTATTGCAGTGGTCCCTGAATTCAGTAGTTGCAGTGAAGAGATTGTGGGGAGACAGGGATAGCACAGACTTCTTATAGGAGCTGCCTTGTCAGCAAGTTGGACCTTGTAGTTGGTCAAACAAGATGTTCATATGCATAAACTTCAGGGAACAAAGAAGAAGAAATCTAGGCTAAATATGCAACAATGGGCTGACCCAGCAGTCTGGTGGTTAAGGGATCTCAATCCCACATGGACAAGTATGTGGTTCAAATCTCAGCCTTTGGGATTTGAAAAACACTAGGCACATGTGCACATGTACCCCAAATCCACACAGGATAGAAAAACAGTGGAGAAAGGATTATAGCAAAACCACACCCCACTGGAGTATGTTGTTTCTCCACCCATTCCTTCTCTGGTTGATGCGTGCATGAGCCATCTAAGAAATAAATAAATAGGCAGCAATAGCAGAGAAAAAAATGAACATGTGGTGTTATTGTTTTTTAAAAATTATTTTACTCAACTTTATTTATTTGACCAGGGAGGGACAGAGAAAAAGAGAGATTGCGAGAGCGAGAGAGGGAAGGTGAGAAAGCAAGCCGCCATGTTTGGGACTCGAACCGCAGTTGGCCATGTGGGAGTCCAGCACCCTTAACCACCACACCAACTGGCAGTCCCAAGGAATAAGCATTTGATATTCTTGAATGCATGCCTGACAGTACCTTCAGTCAGTAGAATGGTACATTTGGAGCTGTACACAAAATTTACTGATGTCTCTGACCTCATCATTGGGGTAAACAGGTATGGCTTATTCAGTAAGCATTAAAGTAGGCTCTGTTAAATATAATACAGATAATACAGTTCCAGAACTCAGAGAGCCTGTCTGGAACTGCTAATGATACAACAGAAAGACAAAAAATCTGGGACAGCATGTGGTGCAGTAGTTAAGGCAATAGACTCCCACATGGTCGACTACAGTTCAGGTCCTAGACCTGGTGACTTGAAACTCATGCCAGGCATGTGTGTGTGTGTGTGTGTGTGTGTGTGTGTGTGTATGTGTGTGTGTGTGTGTGTGTGTGTGTGTGTGCGCGCGCCCTATATCTCAAGAGGATGATAGAGAAGGGATTGCTGCATGGACTTCCCTCCTGGGTGTAATTTCATACTGTCTGTCTGTCTGTCTCTCTTGCGAGCACACATGCCTTTTACCAAAAAAATCTCTCAAAGAAAGTCCAAAGTATATAGTGAAATGAAATGTGTGATTTTTTCCTTTTTTTTTTTTTTTTTTTTTTTTTTGGCCAGGAGGCATGTGCACTTACCAGAGAAAGAGACAGAAAGAGGAACAAAGTAAGGAAGCAACTCCTCCTATGGGGAATAGTCTTATTGCATCTTATTGCAATTCTTTCTCCATTTATCCCTTCTACGGTGATTTTGTGCAAACACACATGTGCCTGACATGTTTTTCAAGCTATAGGATCTGAGCTTTGAACTGTGCAGATAGCCATGTGGGATCAGCCACTTTAACCACCACACCATTGGCTAACCCTAATAAGTGTGTTTAAAAAATGCTTTAGACTGGTTCAATCTTTCTGATTCTTTTGCCTGTACTAGTACAGTATAATATAGTGGTTAAAGGTAGCATCTCTGAAGCCATTCTAGCTATGTGGTCATAGGCAAGTCACCTAACCTTTCTGTACCTCATTATTCTGATCTGTATGCAGACAAGGACAATAAGAATATCCATATCATAGGGTTTTAATAAACAGTCAATGAATTAAAGCACTTATAACAGTGCTGTTTCACTATTTTATGTTAGTTGTTGTTTTGTTAGTATTGCAGTTACTTCCAACATTTTCCCTCATCTGATCTATACTTCACCCAACTTCTAGGGTGAAATTTTAAAACATTTATCATAAAGGTGATATATATGTATGTGTATATATATATATATATATACACATACCTCTACAGGATATTTCTCAACCTGAGAGAGAATCAGTCAATTAATGCCCAGGATCCTAAGCATGGAACATAAGACCCCAGCGAGCTGACCAATTTAACTTCCTCGGCGCGTGACGCATTGCTCTTCCCATTCTCTGCCAAGTATCCTACACTCCAGCCACACCCAGCTACTTCTCTGAGACCATTAATGGACCCCCAAGGTTAGAAGGCTATGAGGATATTTCAGAGAAGTTAAGTGACATCTCCAAAGATATTCTCTGATTCCGAAGCCTTCACTGCTTTCATCAATGCATTTTGCTGCAGCACTTGAGAGCTGTCATACCAAGATGATGTGTTCACATTGTCTGTTTCTGCCACTTGACTGAGCTTTGAGGGCATCTTGTATCATTTGTCTCTGAATTATCTGCACCTGGTACTAAGTAGGGACCAACACGAGATTTACTGCTTGCTTGATGAAACCGGCCGTCATGTAGATAGGCTCACACATGCACTTATTTATACATTAATAAGACACTGACTTCTAGTGAGTTAATCCAATAAACTGAATACTATTACTCCTAAGCACTCATACCTTGACTTGGCTCTTAATGAGAAAGGCACATGGTGAGATTTTCAAAGAGTATGGCAAACCAGACAAACATGTTTGCTCATGAGGGAGATACTGTTCACTCCCCTTCCCCACCCCCACACACATACAGCATGGTCCCCACTTTCTCTGTCTGTTCATAGTAACATTATAGAAAATAACAGATAGGGACCAGAAGATGGCATAGCTGTTATGTCACGAGACTCCCATGTAGTCGACCGCCGTTCGAGTCCTGGACCTGGTGGCTTAAAACTTACGCCAAGCACATGTGCATGTGTGACCCAAATCCAAAGAAGACAATGGTGGAGAAGGGACTGCAGGATGGCCACCTGCAGGGGGCTGACTTCTCACTTTCTGTCTCTGTCATTCTAGTGAGTGCACATGCCCTATTCTCTCTAGGAAAAGGAAAAAAAAAGAATTAAAAAAAAGGAAAGAACAGATATTAGATTCAAAATTTTAGAAAAAGAGGAAGCATGATTATTTTTCACTTTTGACCTCATACAGTGACATAAATGACTGAAGTGTGGTGTGTGTGTGTGTGTGTGTGTGTGTAGTAAACACAATTTGTCACATATATTTCATATCTCTAAAATCGTACTACAAGCCAGTGAGAGAAAAAGAGAGGTGAGACAAGGGTTATTTTCCCCATATTTCTGACAAAGAGACCAAGATTCAGGGAGGTTAAACACAGTCTTTTACTGAAGGGTAGTGTAGGTGGTAACTGCAGAAAAAGAAAAAAAAAGGTGAAAGCTCTGTATAGATATCAAAGTGACATTGACAAAAGACTGCTATAATATATTAGCATTCTCATCCTGACTGACTCAGTCAGCGGGAACAAATTCACAGGGCAGTAGAAAAGAAAATGGGGAGGGTCCTTTTACAATTTGTCAAGTACTGACTACCAGGAACTCATTGTTAAAAGAGAAACAAATCCAAACAACAAAAGCTAATAGCTATTTTTTACCTTTTAAAGGTCCTATACCTAGTAAGTGACAGGGCCCAGAATATGTCCTAGAATTTCTGAATCCAAACTCATACTTTCTCCTGATACTTTCCAGAATTGTATACTTAGGATCTTTGCACTGATAAAAGATGGTGACTATCTTCACAGAAATGCCCTGAACTCCAGGTCTTGGGCACACCAAGCAAAGCCAAACGGTCCAGACACAATGTTCAGTGCTTAGAGTTAGCTGGTCCCAAGAACCCATGGGTTCCACTTCTACAGGTGTAGCCAAAATTGGATGGAAAATGTTACATCATTGCTGACATGTACTATATAGTTAGGACAAAGATGGTGACAGTTGAGTATGAATATATACAGTCTTTTTCCTTGCCATTATTACCTAAACAATATAGTATAACAACTATTTATATGGCATTTACATTATATTAGATATTATAAGGAACCTGAAGATGATTTCAAGTGTGTGGGAGCAGGGCCAGCAGGTGGCATGTGGATAAGGCAGCTGGACTTCCCACATGGTCATCCATGGTTCAAATCCCAGACCTGGTGGCTTGAAAATCATACTGGGGGTATATGCATGCATGCCCAAAATCCCAGAAGGAGAATGTGTGGCCATACCCCTTGGGGGTGATTTCTCACTTTCCCTCTCTGTCTCTTTCCTCTCTGACAAGTGCAGCTTACCTATAGCGAAAAACCTAAAAAATAAATAAAAAATACTTTAAAAGGTATATGGGAGCATATACATAGATTATATGCAAATATTACACAATTCTGTAAAAGTGACGTAAGTACCTGTGAATTTTAGCATCCACAGAAGTTCTGGAAACAATTCTCTGCAGATACTGAGGGACAGTGTATTTCCTTTTCCTCACTTCCTCTCTCTCCACTTTTCTTTGTAAAGTTTTTTTTTTCTCCCCACTCAGTACAGTGTTAGTCAGTAATTCAAACAAAAGGAAAACATAAATGGTACTTCAGTATTAAGTCCCGAGGGCCTTAAGTGATTTATATTCTCTTTCTTCAGCAATATTTGCTATAAAACTACTGTAGGTAATATTTAGAGGAAGTGGATATTTTGCCACAATATCACCTCCTAATCCTCAGAGCATTTCCTTCATATCTATCAGTAGTTCATAAAGACTTTAACACTTTATGAGCAACATGTTGACTTCCCTCTGCAATGGCAAAGGAAAAAAATAAAAATAAACTTTCATTGAAAAGGACCACAATGTCTCCCCAAATGAAATTGGGTGATAAACCAAATAAAATAGGCGCAAAAAAATGGAAGTAGGTTTTAGTTTGTTTTCATATAGGCTGCTCCGAATTGGTATACTGGGAAGATTTATTTGATTTATTTAGTTCAGCCTTCTCTGAAAAAGACCAAACTACAGTGGAATTTTCATCAACTATGTTCAGGATGCTAACTGAAGATGATGATTACTGCTCTGAAATATTAGTGGGGGAGGCAGAAAGAGATACAATAGTATAACACTGTTTGTACCTGAAGACTAAAAGCATTTTTGCAATGTCCACTGGTCTAGGTTATACTGTTCCAATTCTTTATAACTAACAAACCTGACATTTATATTTTTAAGAGTTGATTTTATAGGAAATCAAAGTAGAAATATTTGGGACATTCGATGTTGAATAAACACTTTACACTCAAGAACAGTGCTTTAAATGTGTATGCCTTCAAGTTTAAGGTGACAATTTACTTGTAACAGTACACTGAAAGGATTTTGATTTAATATAGTTATTTTTTTTCTCTCCAGGCTGCAGTCATTTATATAGTTCTCTGTGTATGTGTGTTTTTGTTGTTGTTGTTGTTGTTGTGCTGTATACTCTATGTGATATAATATTTTAATCAATTAACTCTTTAAAGACATAAAATAACTATTTGTTTTAAAAGGGAACTTTATACAACATCTAAAAATAAGAAAATTATTGTCACTCACCACAAATATAAGGTAAACTTATAAATAATACATTGAATGACTGCAAGACAATGTCCTTACATTCTAATAAAGCACTTGGAATCTGCTTAGGGCTCTGAGACTGAGGCTGGCTTTCTGCTTGGAGAGAGATCAGTCCTGGTAGGGAACTGGAGTCTGTCTGGACAAAAATCAGTGTTGAAAGAGAGTAGGAATGGCCGACTATCGTTCGATTCCCAGACTTGGCGGTTTGAGGATCACGCTGGGCATTTGTGCATGTGTGACCAGCATCTCAAGGAGAGAATGGAGAAGAAATTGTGGCATGGCTGTCCATCCTGGGGAGGTGATTTCTCACTTTTCATCTCTCTGTCTCTCTCCAGCAAGAGTAGTGCACATGCCCTGTAGCAAAACCCTGGGAAGAAAAAAGAGAGAAAGAGGGAGAGAGAGAGGGAGAGAGGGAGAGGGAGGGAGGGAGGGAGGAAAGTAAGAATCTTTGTGATCTATTTATTTTCCACAGCAGTGTCCTATCAGAAATCACCATGGAGATGTTGTACCTGCAACATGACCTACCTGAAGTCTTCTAACAAATTTGGGCTGGATCTAAACCATAGTTAGAAATTCTACACTTGCCTTTGATAGATGTGGGATTTGAGCAAGTCACTATTCCTTTCTGAGTCTCACTTTTTGTCATATGAAGAATGGAGGTAATAGCATCTGCATTCTCCAAAAGGTTCTGTGGGTTTGATGAAATGACAATCTGAAAAACAAAACAAAACAAAAACCAGCAGACAGTGGTTGGCCAATTAATTCTACTTATTAAAGAAGTTTATTTTTTAAAAATTATGATTTCATCATTATTGTTGCTATTATTATTATTTTCAATTTGCTGTAGGGCACATGTGCTCACCAGAGAGAGATAGAGAGAAGGAAAGTGAGAAAGCAAGCCACCAGGTCTGGGACCCAAACCATGGTCAGCCATGTGGGAATCCAGCACCTTAACCACCATGCCACCTGCTGGCCCGTAACAAAGTTTATTTCCTTTTTCCATGAGATAAAGAGGCCAAGAATGAGCATGCTCCCATCAAGGTCACACAACACAACAATCCACTGTACCCCCCATCCCTTGCCACTGCCACCATATGACCCCTCAATTAATTCCAGTTACCATCAACCCTCAATACACTATCTCTTCTACAAACATGGAATTTCTGCCTATTCCAAGTCCTCCTCCTCATCCTTTTAATCTTCTTCCTTTACATATAATTTCTTTAAATTTAATTTTATTTTTTAATTGTTTTTCTATAGGGTGAATGAACTCACCAAGAGAGACAGAGGGAAAGTGAGAAATCACCCCTCTCCCCAAGAAGAATGGCCATGCTATAATTCCTTTTCCTCCATTCTCCTCTTGAGAGTTTGGGCACACACACATGCACTTGCACCAGGCATTTTTTTTTTTTAATAGAGATTTTTGCCTTAGGGTGTGTGTGCTCACTGGAGAGAAAAATAGAAAGTGAGAGAGAAAGTGAGAAATCATACTCCAGGATGGGAGGCCATGCCACAATCTTCTCCATTCTCCTCCTGGGATCTTGGGCACACATACAAGTGCCCAATGTGATTTTCAAGCCACCAGGTCCTGGACTCAAACTGTGCTTGGCCAATGTGGGAGTCCAGCGATGTAAGCTCTACACCATCTTCTGGCCCCCGGACATGATTTTTTTTTTGTTTGTTTGTTTTAAGGGATTTTTTTTGCTATAGAGTGTGTGTGTTTGCTGGAGTGACATACAGAGACAACCAGAAAGTGAGAAATACCACCTACCCCCCCCGGGGAGGATGGCCATGTTGCCGTCCCTTCTTCCCCATTCTCCTCAGGGTTTTGGACCTGCATGTACATTCATTTGGGGTGAGTTCAAAGTCACCAGGTCCAGTACTCAAACTGCTGTTGACTACGTCCAGGAATGATTTTGATTTTTTTTTTTTTTTTTAGAGAGAGATTTTTGCTATAGGGTGCATGCTCTTGCCAGAGACACAGAGAGAGACAGAGAGACAGAAAGTGAGAGAGTATGGCCATACCGCAATCTCTTCTCCTCCATTCCTCTCTTGGGATTTTGGGCACATATGCATACACACCCGATGTGTTTCAATCCACTGGGTCCAGGATTCAAATCACTGTCAACTACGTGGGAGTCTAGCAACATAACCATTATGCCATCTGCTGGTCCCTCCAGGCATGATTTTTAAGTGGTGGGGTCCAGGACTTGAAAGCCGGAGTCCAGAGCCTTAGCCATTATGTTACCTGCTGGCCTCACACACAGAAATCTTGTGTAATTCATCCTTCAGTTTTCCTAGAACTCTCTGAGCTTTCTGTAGTTCGAAGAAAATCGCAACCTAATATTATGACAGATTCTCCACGTATAGCCACTGTTCTATTGAGAACTACACTGGCAAAATAAATAGAAGACAGATAGACACATAGATAGATAGATAGATAGATAGATAGATAGATAGATAGATAGATAAAAATTAGGAAAAGAAACTAGTAATAAAATTCAGGTTAACTACTTCAAGGTAGGGGTAAATGGAAAGATTTTGAAAATAATAAAATTCTGTTCTGAAATTGCATTATTTGGGTGTAAGATCATGGAGGGTGGGGGAATAAGTTCTTAAGACAAAAACTGCTTTAAAATCCTATTAGGCTCTTTTTAAAAGACTTCTTGAACATCAAATATCTTTTGCAAAACACTTCATTGATTTAAGTGTAAATTAATCAGAAATGCATGGATTTCATTTCCCTTAGAATACACATGGATTTTTACATCCAAATGCAAAATACCTTTCCTGTTTTCCATCACTTCAAAATGTGAAAGAGTGCTTTAGGTGCTCAAAACAGACTCAAAAGTACTAAGCCTTGCCCTTGATCCTTGCAAAACATGAGAAGCTGTAACTTTGGCAAGAGATTTCTTTGGTCCTCTATGTGAATACTAAAGGAATGTGCTTTCTTAGAATTCCTAACAGAAAAGGAGTAATTAATAAGAAATGTGACCTTGGAAATCTTTCTAGGCTGTAGCATGACACTGCAGAAAAAGCCATTGTGTTCAGGTCTCAGATTTGTTTTCCAACTTCAGCTGGGACTAGATGTCTCTGGTTTCCTCATCTAAAAAATGGGGGAAGAAAACAGGACCCATTTATCTTGCAACATGCTGTGAGTTAGATATAAGATGATAAATCAACAAAAACACATGGAGAACCTTTTCTGTGCTACTGGCATTTCAAAGACAAATATACAAGATACTTCTGTTTGGTTTTTAAAGGGAAGAAACACTCTGGGAATGTATTTTAGCATTTTGGGGGTGGTATGAGAGGATAAGGGCAACGGAGAGAGTACACTGTGTCTGAGGAATCACTTACTTCTTGAAAGGGAAGTTGCTTTGTAAACACTCAGGTACTAAATTATGAGACACCAAGGAGCAGATGAATTCTCATTAGTACTTGGTGTCATTTTAATTATTGTTACTACAACTACTACAATTACTAGAATGGAGATCACCATTTGGGAGCTGAGTTGTTTCCCTATGTTCACTCTTAATTTGTCAGTTGAGGGGACAGCAAGTGGCAGGCATGGTGGTTAAGGCACTAGACGCACATGACTGATAGCGATTTGAGTCCCAGACCTGGCCACTTTCTCTCTCTCTGAGTCTCTATTTGAGTGCATGTGTCCTATAGCAAATTAAAAAAATTATAATGATAATTAATAGAATTTAAAAATAAATAATTATTTTAAAAAATGTGTGAGTTGTATGGACTTTTAACATTTTTCAACTGTCTGCCTCTTAGTCTGTTATCTTTACTGTTCTGTTTCTCCTCTACTGAGTTTCCTGGTCTGATTTCTTTTCACTTTGTTTTGCCATCCTCTTTTCTCCCTCTTTTTTTTTTTTTTCAGTGAAATCTGTTTATCGTCATTGGGCTCCTGATACCAATCTGCTGGGCCATCTGATTTTTCTAACTCTAAATCTGGTTCTATTTCTAGCTATCTGTTGACAATAATGCCATAGTTACCCTTGTAGTTATATGTTGTATTCATTATCTTAAGTAATATAGTTTCTGGGCCAGCTAGCTAGCAGAGTGGTTAAGGTAGATGGATACCACAGAGCTGACTGTGCGGTTTGAGTCCTGGACCCAGCAGCTTGAAAAAAAATACACGCCAGGCACATGAGCTCAAGTGGCCAAAATCCTGAAAAGAAAATAGAGGAGAAGGGATGTGGGATGGTCAACTCCCCTTTGGGGTGCTTTCTCTCTGGCTCTCCCCAGTGCACATATCCCATAGCAAAATAGTAACAATACAATTTTTGAACATTGACTACAAATACATCTTGGGTCAAGGTTTAGGATACACTGATAGGAACAGTAAAGTCTCTGCTTTCAAGGAGCTCAGAATCAATCTAGTAAGGGTGGCAGACAAATAAACATAAAATGATCAGACGGGGGCCAGACAGTGGTGCAGTACTAAAAGGTAATGCTCTGTGAGACTGGCCCACAGGGGCTTACATCCAGAAACCTCCATCAACAGGTCAGGAATGTGCGTGCCCATGATCCAGGACGGGCTGAAGATGAGGGTGGATTGTGGCGTCAAGACTCTGTGATGCACATTCTCTCTGTCTTTTTCTCTCTCATGAAAGAAATAAATAGGTAAACATTGCTAAAAAGTGACAAAGTTATATTAAATTTTATGCTGTGGGTATGTGCAAGGAGTAGCAGGAGCATATTAGGGAAATAAGTGAAGATAAGAGTGTAAGTCATATTTGTGATCCTTTTGGAAAGATATGATGGGCACTATTTATAGATATACTAAAAGAAGAAGGAAGTCATTTCTGTGCTCAGGGTTTATCCAAGAAGCTGATCCCAACTGTATCCCCATAGAATGGAGCCAAGGCCTAGCAATTTTTTTTTTTTTTTTTGGTTATAGGGCACATGCGCTCACCAGAGAGACAGATAGAGAGACAGAAACTGAGAGGTCACCCCCTAGAGAGGATAACCACATCGCAATCCCTTCTCCATCATTCTCCTCTCAGGATTTTGGGCACACACGCACATGGTCTGGTGTAGGTTTCAAACTACCAAGTCTTGAACAGTGGTCAGCCATGTGAGAGTCCAGCAATGTAACCATTATGCCATCTGCTGATCCCTCTAGTAGCAACTTTAAGGAGTATCTTTGGAAGGTGGGAGAGGGTGGTGCTTGAGCCCCTCTGTAATCATTACCAGCATGATAACAATGTATCTCCACATAGATACACAGTCTGTGTAAAAATGTGTTCTTGCTATGCAAATTTAGATTTCAGGAAAGTTTTCAAACAAACCAGATCTTACTCTTTAGCTTCAACTGAGGCATTTCTGCCCCGATTTTTTTCCCCCACAATCTTCCCAGTCTCCAAAACCCATGGCTTCCAGGCAATTGGATATAGGAAAAACTCCCAGCAGAGATGATTAATCAGGAAATGGATATGAGGCCGACCCACTGTCTGCAAGGTTCTTCTCTGCAGGCCTGAACTGGTAGGGGACACATCTACCAAATGCCCAGAACACTAGCATGAGGGTGGCTAAACGGTTTCTCTGTCTGTAAATCGAATGCTGTCCTAAATGTAAACTGATATCAGAGCCTGTTTCATCCAAGAACAGGGGAACCCTCTTTC
>NW_006159569.1:3001443-3012328 GCF_000334495.1 Tupaia belangeri chinensis
CTTTCCCTAGGAGCTTGGGTCTAGTCTTTTCCTTTCTCTCATTTATATCTCAGATCCCATTATTTCTCCTTTGGGTCATTAAATATAAACTAGTAATCTATATTCTTTACCAGATTAAGAGACTGAAGCCACCCTCTTCCTAACATTAGGTGCCTTCAGTCTTGTGTTATTGAAGGCCAGCAAGAGGGGGCAAGCAAAATAAGAAAACAGAGAATTTTTTGATCTCCAGGAAGAAATGCTATAGAGTGAGCAAGGCATCAGCTGATTACAGCATGACGATCTGGAGAAAGATAGAAGGAAGGTTTGTTTGTCTGAGGCTCAGAACACATTGGAAAGCAGTGAATGATACCTGTTAAAGTATTGTTTGAGATCTTAGTGCTCTACATAGCCATGAGACAGAATTACACAATTAAGAGGAGTAGCCTTGAGGCCAGCAGGTGTTTGGTGGTTAATGTGCTGGACTCCCACATGACTAACCATAGTTCGAGTCCCAGATTTGGTGGCTTGGCTCTCTCTGGTGAGCACATGTGCCCTATAGCAAATTAAAATAATAATAATAAATAAAATACATTAAAAAATAATTATTAAAAAAAAAAAAGAGGAGTAACTTAGCTGAAGGAATCCTGGGAGGATATACCTTCTGACCGTCTTTTGTTAGGTAGACATCAATGGGCCCAGTTGAGAGGAAACTATATATTAAAAACTAGACAGTTTTCTTTCATTGCATGGTTGTTTTTTGTTTTGTTTTGTTTTGGTTTTGGTTTTTTTTGAGAGGTTTTTACTATAGAGTGTGTGCGCTCACCAGACAGACAGAGAGACAGAGAGATAGAAAGCGAGAAATCACTCCCCAGGGGGGATGGCTACGCCGCAATACCTTCTCCTCCATTCTCTCAGGATCTTGGGCATGCACGCACACGCGCCCGGCGTGAGTTTTAAGCCACCAGGTCCAGGACGTGAGCCACGGTCGACTACGTGGGAGTCCAGCGACATAGCCATTATGCTAACTACTGGTCCCGTTCATTGCATGATTTAATGCAACAACCATATGGGTTATTCTTATACACAAAGGCAAATGAGATTCAGAGAGGTTATCAAACAGGGTAATCAGCTTGTCAAATTTACAAAACCAGTCATGTTCAGCCAAGACTTTAAACTAGATTTATATGGTTCCAGATGTCTTGCTCCTTCTTAAATGCTTCAGTTTCCCATCCACAGATAAGGAAGTTACTGTTTTTCTTTTTCTTTTTTGTTTTTGTTTTTAGGGAGATTTTTGAGATAGGGTATATGTGCTCACTGGAGAGACAGAGAGACACAGACAAAAAGCAAGAAGTTCCCATCCCCGGTGTGTGTGTGTGTGTGTGTGTGTGTGCGTGTCACTATTCCTTCTCCTCCCTACTTTTGTCAGGATCTTGGGCACACACACACACACAGCCAGTGTGAGTTTTAAGCTGCTGGGCCTGGGACTTGAACCTTAGTTGATTATGTGAGAGTCCAGTAATGCAACCATTGTGCTATCTGTGGTCCTGGAAGTTACTGTTTTCAAAGTACTGAGAAAAGCTCAGTTTGACTGGTGCAAACAGGAGAAACAGACTGTGTTATGAAGTAATATTGTAGAGATAAGTGGAAACCTAATTGGGATTTAAAGAAGTAAAATACATTTCCCTTCACAGTTTCTTCATTTGAAAAATTAGGGGGCTCTTGTAGAGAATAAACGAGTGAACATATGTAAATTAATCCCCATAGTGCATGACAAGATATTAAACACTCTCTATTAAGCATACCAACTACACCTGCTAGTGCCACTTATTATCACCTTTTATTCCAGAAAAGTGATAATATGCTTTATGTAATTTGGGAGGAGAAAACAACCTAGTAAAAAATAAAGTGTTCCCTGCTCAGGCACAATGAGATAATTTTAAGAAAGAAAGCCAGTATCTAATTATGCAGAAGGAAAAAAAAATGAAGGGAAATTCACCAGTCTATGAATTTGCAAGTCATGTATGCTTGTTTTTCTCTGCTTTTGGAGAACACAGAAGTCAGCCTTACATATCTACCTATTCAAAATGACTTATCATCTCTGCTTGGCATTCCTACTAGAAGCTACCAGAGGAAGTTTCAGGGTGCATCAGAATGTATGTGAACACAATTATTTTTTACTTACGTTTTTGTCTTCTGCTGATAATCCTCACTCTAAAAATCTGCAGCACACAAGATCTGCTTTGAAGGAGCCTTTGGGGCTGAATTAGGGAGCCAGACGCACAGGCACTGAAACGATGCAGCCAAGACAAGGCATATTATTAAATCGAACAGGGACTAGGTGAAAGGTGTAAATGTAATCTTGCCAGAAAACAAAAGTAGACCTTTTTGAGCTGGCCTTAATTTGGATTAGAGTACCAGAAATATGTTTCATTTTTTGTTTTGTTTTTCCCAGTCCTCTGACTTCATATCTGGAAGACAATCTAGGTTGTTCATGTAATGATTTTTTTTCCCTGAATCACATTTGCAGGAACATGTAATATCCTGACATCTTTCAAAGACAAGTGACCACCATGGACCTGGTCTTGTTTTTTTTTTTTTTTTTTTTTTCAAACAGGTGACTTTGAAACCTTAGACTCAGAAGTCAAAAGTTTTACCTGATTTATTTTTGTACAAAATGAAGGGTTTGAACTACATGACGTCTATGTCTTGAAAAGCCTATAACTATACAACCAAGATAATAATAAATCTTCTTCTCACCTCATAAGGCTCTCATAAGAGCGCTTTTGGACTTGGAAATGTAGAAAGTGCTATGCTTATCTAAATAGTTTTACAGAAGTGTGACTTAACCTTGGGCTCTAGGACTGAGCTGTTAAACAAGACTTCTGATACCATTTGGTTCCTCTATTCCCAAATGATTTCCAGAATGATGCTTGTTATGCTGAATCAGCATCACCTAAGTTGTGTTTTTAAAAATACACATCCTCTGATACAAAATTTTATATTGAGTGTGAACATATCTTTGGGAATATATATTTAAAAGAAGTAGGCCAGGAGAAAATGTTTTAGAAAAGTTAATAAAATACTATCTTTGGGCAGTGGCATGTTGGGACTTTTTTCTTTGTGCTCTTGTGTATTCCTAATTTTTTGAGAAAAACAAGCTTTATAATAGTAATGAAATAATGTAAAAGTAAAAAAAAAAGCATTTTTTTTTTTAGAGAGAGATTTTTTGCTATAGGGCATGTGTGTTCACCAGGAAGACAGAGAGAGAGAGAGACAGAGAGAGAGAAAACGAGAAATCACCAGCCCCCCCCCCTCGGGGGGAGGCCATGCTGAAATCCCTTCTCTGCTCTCCTCTCAGGATTTTGGGCACACTTGTGAGTTTTACGCCAGTGTGAGTTTTACGCCACTGAGTCTGGGTCTGGAACTGTGGTCAACTACGTGGGCGTCCAATGGCATAACCATTATACTATCTGCTGGTCCCCCAAAATCCATATTCTTTTGGGAGGGTGCTTTACTTGGTCAGCTGTGGAATCTGGGAACCATATTTACAGAAAGCACATACAGTTAAAGATTCTGATTTTTTTTGGTGAACACATAATATTTAGTTTATCTTTCATTGCAATCTATGAATTCCTTCGTAAAGTGAGGCAATACACTGGTTGAAAGAAGGTTATAACAGTCATTTAGTATTTTACTATTAAAGGTAATAATAGATGATATTTGATGTTGGGAAACTTGGGTTTAATTTCTCCTCTTTAACCTATTCACTGTGTAACCTTGAGCAACTCACTTAACTTCTCTGAGCCTCAAGTTTTTTCATACTTTAAATGACATCGACCAAAGCTACCATCCATAGTACTTTAATAATTAAAGAGATATTGCATTTAAATATATTAACGGAGCACATTATAATATGTAGCTTCCTACCCTCTTTACTTGCCTTTTGAAGTACTGTAGCTGTGAGGATATCAATAAAACACAATGCTGCATAATAATCATATTAGTAAAGAAATCTCCAAGGTGTGTAACAGGTGTTTAGATATCTTACTGTCTGAATGGATTCCTATGCATGGTTATTTACAAATATCCCTTCCTCTCTCAAAGACACCTAGTGGGTGGCATTTGGGTGAGTAAAATCACCTTCTGTTATTACTAATTTGTTCTGAAATTTAGGGAGATATGCCCAAATGCACGTCTTGCAGGAATTCTGCTTTACTATTGAGTTATATTTATATATACACAGACATATTTGTGAAGAAAACAAGTACATTTTTCTTCTCCAAATATTCTTTCTCATTTCCTACCATTCAAAGTCTCTTAAGTAAATCTACTATTTACAATGGAGCTGTTTTAATGACATGTTTATGAAAATGCAGATCCTGATCACAGTTTCCCTATGGACTACCAAAGAGAATTTGAAACCCTGTTAGTAGATGCAAGATGAAAGGCAGGTTCAACTGTATATCAAACTGTATCTAAGGAGCTGAAATTGTTCTATAAACCTCAATTAGGCCTCATACCACCCCCCTGAGGCAAGAAAGAAGTACTATGCACTTTTATGGAGACAGGAACTTAAAACCCAGGGAGAGGTTAATCAATTTGCATCAAAAGCCTTATAGCTGGTCTGCAGTGGAGTTAGGAACAGAATGAAATTTCTTCCTAGGGAGCAACTTACCTTCTTTTATTTGCCGATTACCAGAGTGTATGAAACTTCTGGAAAATTATGATGAATGTTCAAAAGAAACCCCTGAGAAAGGATTAGCATTTGTTTCCCAGTTTAGTAAATGAGCGATTTGTTTTTCTTACAAAAGCAACAGCACCTTTTCTGTTTTGCCAAACACTTCTGTGGTAACGACCCCTTTGAGGAAGGAGAAAAGAAGACCAGAGCAATTTAGTAATTAGGATAGCAATCGGTAAACTATTTCTCTTTCTTTCTTCTTTCTACCTTCTTCTACATAGCAACCTGCATAGATATTGCACGCTAGAGGGCACTTGAGGTAGAAGAAAAAAAGCCTCGATTTCCACTCTAACAGGACAAGGTGCTCCTGCAGGCAGAGGACAGGACCAGAAACAGTACTTCGTTTCCTGAGTGGCAGCATCTCTGGTAAGCTAGCAGAAATTCCTTCGACAGCATAATGCGGCTTTACTAGAAAAAAGAATCCTGATCAAATTCTCAGCAATGTAATTTGAAACTTCTCAGAGCATTTGTTGAATGTACATATCTGATAATCATCTCTTCATAACCAACTTGATAACAGCTAGTTAGAACACTAAATTCTATTTTATACATAAGAAACGAAAAATGCTTCCCCCCATACATCTGTATTGCCTATATAAGGGGATTTCAAAAAGTTCATTGAAAGATAGAATTTAAGTATGAGTTTATTTTGGTGAAAAAACAATTTTTAATCCATGCACTCAGTTTTTTTTAATGCACATTTTCTATGAACTTTTGAAGACGCCTTGTCATCTATGTGTAATGATACATGTGTGCACATCTTAAACTACGTGAACCTTCTAAACCAAAGTTAAAATGAATTAAATTTAATTATGTTTTAATGTTCAATACAATCTTTTATATCAAACTAGTAGTGTTTTAGGGGGGAGGGAGTGTCCCTCATTTTCTATCCTTTTTTCTTTTTCTTCATTTTTCTCCTTTTTCTTTCTTTCTTTCTTCTTATCTTTAGAACACAACATGAACTACCTCTGATTTTTTCCTCTTTATCTCAAGTTAAACAAAAGAGACTTATAATCTTAATCTAGCTGCTGTTCTCTTTCAGGGAAAGAAGAAAGAAAGTTAAAAAAAAAACAAACTTGAATGCTAAGTGTATAGTCCACAAAACCTAGGCTGGCTTATTTGATAGCTTTGTACCAGTCTTCTTACGTCTATTTACCCCCCACCTTTTCAGTTTCTGTTTAGAAGCTGAATTGGAGCTTATCTCTTTTCTAGCACCTGGAAAGATGGGAGATAATGCCATTTTGAAAACCTTCTCCAAAACACTCTCAGCGCAGATGTGAGTTTCAGAAAGTGTTTACACCTCCATTTACTGAAAATATAATGACAAGCTCACGATTAGTAATTACAGTCAGTGTTCAGAGATACAGGCCTAATTTCAGGGACAGCTAAAACCAGCAGCCATGAAATGCAGAGCATCACTACTGTGAATAGCAACCTCAATGATGATTTTACCCAAGAATTCATAGCCACTTGTAAAGAAATCAGTTTAGGTTTTCAAATCCCATAATAAACACTGGTGAAGTAATCACATGACAAATTTAGTGTGCTAAATTTTCTCTTTTCTTTATTTTTAAGACACTATTTTGACTATAAAACAGAATATTCCAAGATAAAAACAATACTAAGACAAAATATTTCTTTATGTTTTTTTTTTCCCTTCTCCTCATAAATATATCTCTACCTAAGGTAGTGATTCTCAAACTTTAGTAGGCAACAGAATTCCCTAGAGCATTTGTTAAAATCCAGATTTCTTTTAAAAATGAATTATTTTATTTAACTTGATTTATTTATTTTAAACTTTAACTGGAGAGGGACAGAGTGAAAGAGAGAGAGAAAATGAGAAGAGAAGCTGCCAGGCCCAGGACTCGAACCACTGTCAGCCATGTGAGAGTCCAGCACCATTCCACCTGCCCAGTCCTCAAACCCCAGATTTCTTAGCATCACTAAGATTCAGGGGCAAGAATTAGCATTTTTAAAATGTCTTCCTGGAATGCTGAGGCACAAACTCATTCAGGGATCTAGGTTGAGAACCACTGGCCTAAAGGAATTCCTGGAGTTGTCATTCACTTGAGTATCAGCATATTTTTCCATGACTTTAGTAAGAGACTGGTTTAGAACAAATACCAGAACTTCAAAAAATTATCCTAAATTCATTTAAATATTTACAAATTTCTCAAAATTGCTTTATTTCATAGCCAATATTAGACTTCAAAAAATTTAAGTTTCTTATGTCAAATACCGCAGTTGTTATACTTAGCTTTTCTGATCAAATAAAGACATAGTTTCAGATTTCTTCATTCTAATAAAACATGGGTAAAGAACTCTGAAACCATGAAAAATACATTCATTGGTGTGGCATTTATGTTTTGGCTTTCTTCATATTTCAGATTTCTTGAGGTTTTCATTTTAAATGATAACACACTGGAGAGGTAACATGCTACAGTATGTTCATTCATGGAATCCACATGCCTCAACCCCACCTTAAGGAGATACTCCATAAATTCATAGATTCATTTAAATTGAAAAGCAATCCAATAAACCTAAAAGTTATCAGTAATCATAACAAGGTAAAGTTTTTCTTATTTTGTTTTTAAGTTTTTAATTGTTTACCAAAAATAAAAAGTAGAAGAAAATGCATTTTAATACAGCAAATAACAAGTATATTCCGTTCTGCCACTTCCCCATCCCAAATGAAGTTGTTCTTCCTAACTCTCCCATCCCCTTCCAAGTCTCAGTTTACAACAAGATAACTGATTCCTCATTCTTCAGTCAACAGACACATAGTTTATGGTCTCTTTCAGTCAAAATTATGACAAAGGTTCCAACTATAGTAAGAAAGAAAAGTATCTTTTACTACATGGACTCGCTCTCCACCTCGTTCACACTCAAACACAGTAAACTCTTCTGCAAAATTTGCCTGTCATGGAGACCCAGGCTGGAGACATCCTGCCTCATTCCACTTTTTGCATCAGTCAGCCAAGGTTATTCTGAATGCAAGCCTCCCTGCCCCCATCCTACTCCTTCTTAGATTGTACTTCTGTCCTATCAGATAATTCCTAACTCTTCCTCCCCTGCAATGCTTCGCAACACATGCAATTTTAGTCGCCATTCTAAAAAGCCTATGTAGCACAGCCATCTTTCTGCTGGAAGGCTGTGACTCTGAAGAGGATGATGCAAAGAAAACACTTTCTTAAGGGGGTAGGTAGGCTCTCACCATTGTGACATTACACTGCATCCCATTAAGAGTGGGTGGAATTGTTAAAGAGACAAATGCCTTGTCTTTCAGCCTCCCTCCGTGATTATTTTAAAAATATCCTTATAGGGCTTTTTAACATTATCCTAATCCTCTTTCACACTGCTTAATCATCCAGACCTCTCTTAAGAACTAGTCAGGAAATTCCCACTGCAATGCTTTCAGCAGAGATTAGCAGGTGTACATAGGGTTACCTTGAATTCTAGAGGGCCAAAATTCAATGAAGACAATGTATATAACCCTCTAAGAGTAATGTGGATAAGGTAACTCAAGTTAAACTCATTCTAATCCAAGGTACTCCAGGTCATTAGATTCTAACTCTTTTCACTTTGTCAGTATAGTGTTTTTATTTTGTCTCCTTTTAAGAAAATGAGATTTGAGAATATTATCTCTCTAACAATTTGGCTTTCTTTTGAGAGGAGCTGGTTACTTGTGACAATCCCCAGCCTTCAGAAACAGATGACCTTTTCTTTAGTTTTCATAGATGCAAGAAGGTACCCCAAGGAAAGGTTCAGATCGTTTGTTCAAAGTGAAAATGAATATCTGAAATTAAGCACAACCCAAGATGTGATCTATTTCTTTGTCCACTTGGGACTGTCTGGTCTAGCAGCAGTTATAATTTGATTGGGGCTTGACTGCTGTTCTTTTTTTTCCGAGACAGAATTAGCCAATTCTAGAATACCCTGTAAGCAGACACAGTCTGAGAAGAGAACAAACAGTTACTTAGAGACTGTCTAGGGTGAAAAAAAGAAAGAAAAAAAAATCTCTCTGCTTCTTTTCACCGGTCCTTCTGTGATCTAATTCACTAAGTTTTTTTACTCATCATAGCTAGAATGTGAAACAGATATTAGACCTGTAGTCAATATTCTTTTCAACATTTCACAATGAGATGTTAGAAACAGCACAAAAAATGTCAAATTTGCATAAATATTATAAGCATATTGTGCCTATGTTCTCATTCTGTTCACTCTGTCTCACTGAGTCAGACAGTACAAGCTCTACAGACCGTGTATCTGGTCCTTATACTCTTCCCCTTCTGCTTGGGATCTGTCCCCAGATGGCAAAATCCACCCTTGGAACTCACATCTAATGCCAGGGAATGAACTGAATCAGGGTCTCCTGTGGAAGGGAGTTCACAAAAAATGAAAGGGTCAGGATTAGTATTTTTTATTATTATTACTTTACTAGTTTGATTACAAGCTGATTACAAGGACTGAGTATTTTTGTGTGTTAGCTTCAGTGAATCTATCAAAAGGACTCGAAGGGGACCAGACAGGTCATCTCTTGTTCAGGGAAGGGAAGTGAGGAGGTCAGGACGGCAGGGCACATTGAGACCTAGCAACCTTTCCCTTATTTCCCAAGCCAGTTCTGCGTTCCTCACAGGACTGTGACGCACACAGCCTCTAAACCGTAGGGTCTGAGTAGTAGGCAGTGGTTTCACAAACCCCCTATTCTGCACGCAAGAGGCTCTTAGAACCAAGAGGAGGTAAACTGTCTACGCGCACCCCCTTTGCCCTGTCGCGTCCTCTTCCTTCCACCCAAAAGAGCTGTGGGTCACGGAGACGCTTTTCAAGGCAACGCCAGCTCCAGAGCTCAGGTGAGACCTAAAGAGAGAGAAAGCTCGCGGGTACCTCCTCTGCGTCCTTTTATCAGCCGGCAGCCCTCCTAGCCCGGCGCTTGGCCCTCCGCCGGCTGCGCGCACAGCATGGAAGGGCGCATCTTCACCCCGTGGCTCTGGCAGCGGAGGCGCGCGGGGCGTGCTCGGGAGCGAGAAGCGAAAAGTTGTGCGCCCACTTGGTAGGGGGAAGGAGAGCGAACGAGCGAACCCGCGACAGCGAAGGGGGAAGGCAGGGAGGGGGCGGGGTGGGGGACTGCTTACATGAATTTCCAAGTGGTAGACCTGCCTCTGCGCTCTGCCCAATGAGATCCGTCAGGGGAGGCACCCGGCTCACTTTTCCACATCACTTCACAGTTACATTTGGCAGGCAGGCGGGCTCGCACGCCGGAGCGCTCAGCCCAGAATTAGTGGATTTATTTGGAATCTCCCTGCCTCCTGGAAGCCCCTCCGCCGCCGCCGGGGTGTGCATAGACGGTAGCGTCAACCCATCAGCCGCACTTCGGGCTGCGGACACCCAGCGCCCAGCGCGCTCGCCCCGCGTCTCCGCACCAAAGCCCCGCAGCTCCGAGAGGCATGAACGGAATCCGGAGGCTCCAGTCCAGCGCTTGGGGACCGTTTGTCACTCCGTGCCCTCGGGAACCGACCCCAAGTCCCTCCAGCCATTTGTGAGTCAGGAGGGTTAAAATTCGCCAGCGCTGAGCCCACAAGAGTAAGTGTCCCCTTCACCTCCTATCCCCCACCCCCCCTTTACCTCCGCTATGCTGGAGAAAACCGAAGGGACCGTTTCTTTTAGGAATCCCCGTGTCCCTTCGGACACCTTGCGCACCTCCTTCCTCCTGGAGGGTGGATGCTGGTCCCCAGCCCAGGCGCTGGGCTGAACTGCGCCTGCCTTCTTGATATCTGTGGCTGATGGGGACGCCTCAGGGTTTCGCCTTATGGTTTTTACAAACTGCTCTGACAACAGATTCTGGGGAGTAGCAAGCTCCAAGCTGTGCCCCTTCAGCTTTCCTGCCGGTCTCCCTTCTAGCTGTCGCCTGGCAAATTCGCCGCCTCCTGACACAGGCAGGTTCCCCTGCAGCCGCGCGCCTTCACTGCGGGGTCCGTGCAGTGAATGGGAAGCACCCGCCGCCGCTGGCTAGGGTGTCTGGCGGGAGAGGAAAGGAGGCGAAGGGCCAGTGGTGCCCTATGGCTGGATTTCTCCGAGGCGAGGAAGGACGACCCGCGCGGTGGGGCTGCCGGCCGCGGCTCCGCGGCGAAATCCCCGGAGCGAGGCTTTTCCACAAGTGGCTGGGCGGCC
>NW_006159569.1:3012364-3012603 GCF_000334495.1 Tupaia belangeri chinensis
CGCCTCCTGAGCTGCCCCGAGGCTCTGCCCTCGTCAAGACGCTGCCCCGCGCTCGAGCAGGTCCCCGGCGCAGTGTCCTCGCGAGCCCCTGAGCCTGCGCTCACAGAGGCCCCCTGAGCAGGGCAGTCTTCTGTAGCTTCTCTCCCTAGTGCCGGCAGAGCCGGGGGCTGAGCTCTAAGTCTTCTCGCCGCTGGTCTTCTGCGAACCCTTGGGGGGTCGGCCGCGCCCCTCACAGGACC
>NW_006159569.1:3012632-3027755 GCF_000334495.1 Tupaia belangeri chinensis
CGCCTGGGTTCTGCCTGCGCGTAACAGGTTCATAAGGGACCCACTCCCGCTCTCACAAGCTCCAGCCAAGGCTGGAAGCAGTGACAGCGTGCCCGCCGCCAACGCTGATGCCAACAGGTATCCACGATTTCCTTCGCTTTTTCCCTCCCCAAGACCAAAGCCTTCTCCAAGCCGATCTGGCTGAGATCTCAAAGTTTCCTTGTCGTTGACCCTTTTCCCGCAGGCACTGAGCCCCGCGGTAGATTAAAGACTAGCCGCTTGCCTCCGGGAGCTGCGATGGCAGCTGTTTGCTTGGGTTGCTAAATGTAAGAAATCAAACAACATTAATTGTTTATTGTTGCAAACGCACAACATTAGTCCGTAATGGAAAATCGGGCTGGCAGCTGCTCACTTCAGCTCCAATTAAAGGATGGAGCTTGTTACCAAGCAAGCGGGAGGGAGAAAAGGTCCTTTCAACTTTACCACCCTTCCCTAAAGATTCCACAAGAGTTTCCTCTTTAGGAGACACGATCCGACAACCCCTTAGCGCGCCTGAGCTGCTAATCAGATCAGCTGCCTGCTTTCTTTCACCCGGCTTCACGGTATTTGTGGACTGACAATGGGGATCAGGGGACGCTGGGGAAGGTATGCGAGAGTAGTGCGCTCAGGCGTTGGGCACCTTCGCAAAGCAGATAGGAGGGACCGGGGTGGTTTGGGGGCCCTTTTTGAAGCGCCTGTCTTCTTTACATCACTCCTGACAGCCATCTCAATGGTTAAAAACCCTCCCCGGGCTGTCACCTCCGGCTTCATTATAGAAGCTTTTCAACTGGAAAACTGTACGTGGGAAAGAGATATTTATGTAAGATTCGAGAGTGGGATTTTCCATCCATTCAACCTCGCTGTACCTCACTGCATGCAAAATGAGCCCTGTCGTTCACGCTAAACACCACTGAAATTTCTGCCTGGCTGTTGCTTTTCATCAGTGTCCAGTTTTTCAAGGATTTCATCTGGAGTGTGTGCGTTTGTGTGTGTGTGTGTGTGTGAGAGAGAGAGAGAGAGAGAGAGAGCGAGAGAGAGAGCGAGAGAGAGAGTGAGAGAGAGAGACAGACAGAGAGAGATTCTTCCACCCAGAGGACAGATACCTTTGAAGGATGCTCTCTAAGGGTTATATTTTCTTTTTCCTCAAAGGGAGTTCTCCATAATCATCATGCCCAGACCTGTTTTCTCACTTCCCTGAGCTCTGTGGCTGAAAGGGTTTCTAGGGCTAGCCCTCATATTAAATAGCAATATTGACAATAATATTTCGTAATTTTGCTTCAACCGATTTGAAGCTCCCCACCACATAGTCATTTCATACTGGAGCAGTCACAAGATTTTAAATCACCTTTGCATATTTTCCCCCCATGGACTCTGAAGAGGGCAAAAAGTTGAGGAAAATCCTTCTGAAAACAGAGAAAGGAGCCTTCCCAGCAACTCCAGGGATTGCTTCATTCAGGGCTGTTTAATGACAGTCCATTGGTCTCATCCTGTTCCCCTTCCTTCTTCACAAATGAGTATAGCGTATCCCCTGATCATCACAGATAGGTCAGACAGTTTAGAGGTGCGGCTAATGGTCTCTGAAATGTGTTGCCATACTGCTGTCACTCAAAGGTTTAAATCCCTCCACCCCGCAAGTTGAATCTTATATTTCTAGTTTTTACTACTAAAAAAATCAGTGCTTCTGTGTTATAATTTACAGTTTCCTAAAGCCTTCAAGACCCAACATGGGCAAATTTCTGCACCCAAGACTAACATTCCTGGCAGCAGTTCTGGCGTCTGGGATGCATCTCTTGAGTTCTTAAAGCTGTATGAATTTAGCTGAAGAACAGATAATTTTATAGCATCCCCCACTAGAATAGCAGCTCCATTTGCCTGCTATTCACGTATCAGCTCTGAAGGGAAGTCCTTATCCTGGAAAATAACTTTAAGTATTATGTAGAACTGTGGTCAGACAGTATGTGCATCTATAGCAACCTTTCAATTCAGCAGTGAATACAATTTAAGTTGCCCATGGCAGCATGATCAATGTGGGGGAAAAAAAGTCATAAAACATACTTAGCAGGATAGAATAGACCACCTGAGAAAACATCTGCAAAGACAGATATGTGGATATATTCATAATGTAACATTTCCCTAAACTGTGCACAGGTTTAAGGTCTGATACTGTTTGCTGTGAGACTAAGAATGTTGAGGCAAAGCAAGGAAACTCAACAAACTAGGACCTAATGATTCTAGGCAAGAAATTATGGCCCTGGACTTTGTTTTCCAGGTTTCCAGTTTTTGTTGATTGACAGGGAAAAATAACATGCCCATATTGAAAAGTTAGAATCAACCCTTCAACAGCTGTTGCAAAATCCTCATCAATATACTTAAATTAATGCCTTCAAGAAAAAATAATTTTCATAATTTTTCTACTCAAGGTGGCACACCTCTTGGCCTTAGCACTATTCTAATTTGAGCACATTTTCCATGCAAAACCAGAAACTTTCAATGGGTAAAGTAACTCTTAATTTCTGTTTCCAACCACACTTATCTGGTTTGTCAGTCAAGTTTTGTGTCTAACAAATCAAGAAGCAAGTATGATCACAGTAACCGTTCAGTTACACTGGCAATTTAAGGCCCCAAGATTTCTTTTTGAAGATATTGTGCTCAGTGGTGTTGCTGATTTTGGCTTCAGTCATCTTGTCTTTGTTACAAAGTTTTTTAGTGTAGCAGGGAAAAATACTGTTTCTCATTTTGTTTTCTTTTCAGCCCTGTTAGCATTCACAGATGAAATGAACTAACTTCACTTTTTAATTTAGGAAAAGACTCATAATTTTGGTTATTATAAACCTCTTACTGGGTGTAGAAATAAGGCAAGACTGATTCTTTCTGCTTTAGATTATGTGTTTTACAGACACACACACACACACACACAAACACACGGCTTACTTCTTGAAACTATGTACAGATAACTGAGTCACTTACTGATTCAAGTCTGAGGTTTTTATCATGTTCCCCTTGCCATTTCATCTGCTTTGGATTGTTTGATTTGGCTTCCTGGTTACTCAGAATTGTATATTGATCAGTCCTTAAAAAAATGTTATCTATTGTTCTGGGAATTTTCTCTTATAACCCAATAAATGCATATTTATGAAACAGAACACTATTTTGACAGACAGAGGCCATCATCTGATTTAGCAGGGCTTCATTAACCACAAGGCTATTAGTCTTTTTCATTTCATTCTCACAAAAAGTTGTGATGTGCAATCTATTTCGGCTGAACTATTGGTTCCTGTCTCTGGAACCCGCTTCAGATGTAACCATGAGGAGAAAATTAGTTGAACCTGGCAACTTCAAAAGGTCAGAAAAGAAATAAGTTCAAGGGATGCCATTTAGCTGCTTCTAACATATGTTGCCGCTGACTAAATCTCCATTGCCACTTCATGGCAAAGTATCAGGGCCAATACTGTTGCCTTTTTCTATCATGTCCCAAGCTTTCATTTCCTGAGTTTTAAATGTCAGAAGCTATTCCTTATCATAAACGTTACCCACCTTCTTGCCTTTACAGGTCTTTTTTTTTTTATTTTTCTTTAAGTTCTATTAGTGGATAGAAACATATAGATGTGATATTTTGTATCTCTTTGGAAAGTATCACAAAAGAATAATATTGTGTTTAGAACCTTCAAACACAGTATTAGAATGATGGTTGGTCCAGGGCTAAATACTGAGTTAACGCTCAGTAAACATTTATTTAATGTATTAAAAAATTAGCAAAGACTATCCCTCCTTGTTACTGAGCTATCTTCAATAAAGGAGAGGGAAGAATAGAATTATATCTGAAGTCCAGTACTGTGACTTATCTACCATAATTTTCTCTACAGAAATTTCATAAATCCTCTTAAGTTTATTTTTAGACAGTTTTTCTCATTTTTTTAAGAATCAGTTTTACTCATGTTCCACAAAGCGTGTATTTTCTCCTCACAATCATTTTTTAAATGATATGAGAACATAAAAAAATGACATAATTCAACTTTGTAAAAATGAGAATGCCTCCAAGACTAGACTTGCATCAAAGAATGCTGTTAAACCATATGTGATACAAAGTTACATTTTATTGGGAAAAAATGTTCTGATTGTGGAATTGCTGCATGGGTAGCTAAGTATCTGTCCCTTGTTCTTATTGTGAAGGTAAAATACTGAGGATGAACTTATTTCCTCCCTTCCTTGTTGGCTCCCTATTTCTCCTTCTTTCTCTCTGTAATGTATTTTGTTTTTTTATTTGGATCAAACATTTCACCTTAACCTCATGTGAACTGGAAGTCTGGAAATCTCTGAAGATGCTTCTATGCTCCTCAATGTTGCTTTTAATCATCAAGATACCTATTCCTTACATAGAAACAAAGGAGATAAAATATACCATGAAAAGAACTTCTGCTGATGTGTTTATTAATATTTTAGGCATGCTGAATGTATTTTAAACACATTGGCTGTATTGCAAAGGAATACTGAGTAGAATCCCCTTAATCTTCTTTATGTACATAATTAAGAGAAGATGTTATAGTATATTATGTTATATTTGCAGTTAGAACAATATTTTCCATGCCTTGTTTCCTTCTAGATAGAGTAATTCCTAAAATGAGAATTTGATTTTTGATGTGACGTAAATAGATGGGGGAACTGATATAAGTATCATAAGGGAATGATTTTCTTTATTATATACGTAATCTCATCTCCAACATTTTATGTAAAATTTACAAGGGTGCATTCCATTCTTATTAGTGTATTGATGTTTGAGCATAACAGATATAATTTAATTTTGTGTTCAACTATTTCTGTCTACAAGATGGGGATGTTCAGGAAAATGAAAATTAAAGGGTAAATATTTATTTTGATTAGTAGTGAAACACACTTGTTTTTGAGCCTTACTAACACAGTAGCTGAAGATAGTATACTTGCTTTAGAATCCGTGTAAGCAATTCCTTTCATTTTCATCAACTACATATTCTCAGTGATAACTCAAATAGTGTTCTTGTCACATGATTGCTTGCTATCTAGCTGACTGTCATCTGTGTCTATAGTTCATGTTAACAGTGTCAGTGGGTGGTTTTTAAGCTATAAAGTCTTTGAAACCCAAAAGAATGACAGTAAGGTGCACTTGTAAGTGTGGTTGCTATATAGAATAATTTAATTGGTAGAATCCTAACTTCTTATACTGAGATACTTGGCTGCATTTCAATTTCTACAACAGACTCTATCCTTGATTATGTGATATAACTGATTTTAACCATTTCTATATTTCTGGACTGAGAAGAGAAAGCTTTTCATTTCTAACTCTCACCATTCATGCTGAAGTTCCTTGAAAATTAATAGAAAAAGTTTGTGGACTATTTTTAGAAGAAGGCATTACCTGGACCCAGTCTCTTAATTAGCATTGCCTTCGCTGACCTCCTTTCTAAGTAGTATATAGATACTATTAAGATGATACTGTTTCATCTTGGAATTAGTCGGGACTCTCCACATGCCCCATCCTCACAAGAATATAGAAGATAATGAAATACAATGGAAGTTATATCTTGTGGAAGAGAAGTACCAGGCTACTTTTTTTAAATGAGTAGTTATAGTTTTGTTGAAAGTGCCTAACTCTGGTGTGTATAGGTAGTTGCTTGTACTTTGTCTTCTCACTAGAAAAGAGTGATGAAGAATACCATGTCTTCTGTGGAAAGGAGAGACGTGGTTGGTTCTAGAGAGTAAAACTACGGCCCTTCAGAGGCCTAGTAAAACTATCGGAAGTCCATTAATTCTTTGTTAGCATATGAAGAAAAAGCTATTTACAAACTGTTATTTCATTTCTATCCATCTTGGTTCATGCCACTTCGAAAAAAAAAAAATGTCAAGAATTGGAAAAAGCCATTTTACTTCTCATTCTGTCTATATAGGGCATTGGAGTTTTCCCCACAATGTATGCAGCAAAAGATGGAAATAGAACTGGGTCCAGTGGCATGTATCTGTAGTCCTGGCTATTCAGAAAACAGAGGCAGGAAGATCATGACTTAGTGAGACCTTGTCTAAAGCACCTCACACACATGCAGAATCAAAGGAGGGAGATGATCCAGCAGGTGGTGTAGTGATTAAAGTGCTGGAATCCCACTGGCCTACCATAGTTCCAGGCCCAGACCCATCTGCTTGAAAATCACACAGGGCATGGGTTCTTGCATGCCCAAAATCCAGATAGGAGAATAGAGAAGAAGGGATTTCAGGTGGCCATCCACCCCCCTCCCCCACCGGGAATGGGAGGGATGGTTTCTCATGATCCCTCTCCTTGTCTCTCTCCAGCAAGTACATGTGCCCTATGGCAAAAATAAAACCAAACAAAAAACAGAAATGGGGGGGATAAATAATAAATAGTAACTGTCATTGCTACATGCATATACCTTTACATTCTTTATTGAACTTTTCCCCTTAATCTTTCAAGGTAGGTAGTATTAAACACAGATAATGAATGTTTCTGCCTTAAATGAGATAAAATTGCTCAGTTCATGCAACTGTGAAATGTAGAGCTGGGGTCCATACTGCTTCAGTCACTTCAAAATCAATGCTCTCAACTATCTTCTGGCACTCCCCACAGTTCAGCTGTATTTCAAAGTTCATGAAATAAAATGGTTGCTGTATTTAAGGGATAGCACAAATTTTTTTCACTCATTAAGTCTTCACCTGTTTAATTTTGAATATATGATATAAAGACAACCAAAAATGTGGCTTTTAAGATTTTATTTATTTTTTTGAGAGAGAAATTTTTTGATCTAGAGAGCATGCACTCACAAGAGAGACAGAGAGAGATAGAGAAACAGAAAGTGAGAAATCAGCCCTCAGGGGGATGGTCACACTGCAATGCCTTCTCCTCCATTCTCCTCTTAAGATTTTGGGTATGCATGCACATGTGCTCACTATCAGTTCAAGCCTTCAGTTCCAGGTCTTGTACCATGGTCAAACCCATGGGAGTCCAACACCTTAACCACTATGCTACTTGTTGTCCTCTTGGAAGAGATTTTTGCTATAGGGTGTGTGTATTAGCCAGAGGGACAGAGAGATGGAGAGAGAGAAAGTAAGAAATCACCCCCTGGGAGGATGGTCACTTTGTAGTCCCTTCTCTATTCTCCTCTTCAGATTTTAGGTACATGTGCACCTGTGTCTGGTGTGAGTTTCAAGCTGCCAAGTCCTGGACTCGAACTGCAATTGGCCACTTGGGAGTCCAGCGCCTTAATCACTACACCATCTAGTGGCCCCAAGGATGTGGCTTTTAATGAATATGAATGGATTTAAGTAAGACTTGAGAACTGATTTCCTGGCACTACTGTGTCTATAATTGGCAAGGGAGGTGTAGGATTTATACTTATCTTTTGGGGAGGATCTCAATACAGTTATGACTTAAGAAACCAAAAAGAATAGATTCACCTTCAATATCTTAACTAAATGTATGGTTCCAAGAGAGTGTTATAAATAAAGATAGTGTATGGCACTAGAGAAGGTGGTCTTATTTTAACTCTCTTGTCTTTGTCACGGTCTTAGTCATTCCACTCTGAAATTTCTGTAACAGATAGAAAAGTTGTTATGTGAAGAAGAATCTTCTAACTCCATCTTGAGAGATGGCATTTATTTATTTATTTTTGCCAAGCTAACCAGCAATTGTAGAACTTACAGACAATAACAGCTTCAGTAGAGTAAAGTAGCTTGTCAATGAAAAAGCAAAATATGGGTTTGACAAGTATTGTTCTGGATGGTTAAAAACAAACAAACTGGGGACCAAGCAGATGGAGTAATGATTGTGTTGCTGGACTCCCATGTGGTGGACCATGGTTTGAGTCCTGGACCCAGAGGCTTGAGACTCATGTGTGCCTGCCCAAAACCTCCAGAAGAGAATGGAGGAGAAGGGATTGCAGTGTGGCCATCCCTGCTGTGGGGAGGGTGATTTCTCACTTTCTATCTCTCTGTCTCTCTGGCAAGTGCACATGCCCTATACCAAATATCTCTCTCTAAAAACAAACAAATAAACAAACAAACACACTGTATGTTTTTAGGCAGATTGACCTCTAGGTAAGCATTTGGTCTGATGCCAAAGCAAGATGACCAGAAAGGTTGTGGTTGAGGAGAGGGATAAATAAACAAATATATTTGTATATGTGTGTGTGTGTGTGTGTGTGTGTGTGCGTGCGTATGCATGGGTACATAACATAGTTCAGAATCCTTTTCTGCCAATAATCTGATCAGGGAATTCTGATGGTTCTGGGAAATATGATCCTTTGTATTATTCATATTTGATACATGCAAGTGTTTTTCCTCTCTAAAATCCAAAGAGCATCCTACCTATTTGGCTGCAGCAACACAGAGCTTGGCATGAACTACTCACTGGCTCACACACAATATTGCATCCCCAGCATTCTTGAAATATCACTTTGAATTCAGTGTACATTTACCTGTTTTGAAGGAGGCAACTAATAGCTCTAAATTCAAGGTCAGAAGCATGTTTAATAGAAACTCTCTGGTCCCATGTGTCATTTTTGCTTCCATGAAATATTGTGGCCACTAAGCCCAGTGGATAATAAAAACATAATTTCCTGACAACCACAATAATCTGCTGGATTGAATCCTGAAATGTCTGTGAAAGTCTGTTCTTATTTTAAACATCACTGATCAGTGTGGCTCATTATTTGGAACTTTAATCCACATTGTTTACAAAATCGATGGTGTAATATGTTTTTGCATCATGACTTACATATCTGAGACTTGACTGAGTTCACCTTAAAAAAATGTTGGCATCATCAGAGTGTGATGCAGGCCATAATGAGAACTACCTCTTAAAATGTGAGTATGAATGAAAAGTCGAATTACAAGTATTCAAATTAAGAGAAGATATCTGGTTGTGTGGGGAATCCTAAAGACTTTCTTATATGCTAGAATTCCAGAAAGATTGTAAAATATCTTCATCTCACTTTCTGGGTGTAAATCAATGCAGCAGCATTATAATAAAGTGGATTGCTTGGCCAGACATGCATACTGTGGTTGGAAAATGTAAAAATGAATTGAATTTTTTTTACCCTAACTTTATAACCTTGCTCAATTTCTTCTTCCTTGAATAGAGTTAAGCAGTTTGCATATGTGGCTACTATTCACAATGTTTATTAATTCTGATAATAGTGTTATAACCTGTGGTTGCATTTTTTAAAAAATCCTATAAAGCTTCTCTCTGATGTCTGATGAGAATGTTATCTCTGACCTTGGCAGAGATGCAAGCATTTAAAAACATAGTATGTTTTGGGACCAGCAGATGGCATAGGGGTTACATTGCTGGACTCCCATGTAGTTGAGTCCTGGACCCCATGAGATGACTTAAAACTCACACAGGGCATGTATGCATATATGCCCAAAATCCCAAGAGGAGAAGGGAGGGGAAAGGATCATGGTGTGACCATATCCTCTGGAGCATGATTTCTTGCTTTCTGTCTCTCTGGCCAGCATGCCCTATAACAAAAATCTCTCAAAAAAAAAAAAAAAAGGAACTGGCACGGTAAAATCTCATTTCTCTCCAAGGGTCTGGATCACCTGAGGACCAAGTCCCAACACTCCTTCAAAGTATGCATCTGTGTGTGTAAACACATACCAGTTAACTGAGCTTTTTTTTTTTCCTGTGTCACACAGAGGAGATCTGGGTGTGTGGGGGGAGTATTATAAAAACATACAAAAACCCATATATTCATATTCTTTGGGCAGGCTTTCTCAAAGTCAGCGGTGTGTATGCACTTCTGTATGCACAGTGATGATAAATCGTGCATTAAATGACCCCGAAGAGGAAGTGCCTCTCCCACCATACTGCTGGATGGGACAGGTCATCTTGAAGAAGTCTGAGTTGGGAGCTGGTCTTTCAATCCATTTAAAGTGTGGTCCTCGAATGAGTAGCATCTGTATCACAGTAGACATGATAAGAAATCAGAATCTCAGGCTCTACTCTAGATTAAATGAATTATAATTTACATTTAAAAAAAGTTTACTTATTTATTTCTTTCATGAGAGAGCGAGAGAGACACTGGTACCCCACAGGGTCTTCATGGTGCCACCTACCCTGAGTATTACCTGGCCTGATCACAAGCATGCATATGTACACCCAGCATATTCAGGGAGGTCCCAGTATGCAAACCCAGGTCCTTTCCCATGTTGGTCCAATTATGTTACCTCTAAACTGCCACTTGGCCCCACAATATGCATTTTAACAAAATTTCTAGGTGATTTGTAAGCATATGAATTAATGTTTGTGAAGCAGCCTACTAGCGACATGGTAGAGTTGACTGTTTACTGGGCTTACCGGAGATAATGGTTAAGTTTTGAACAACTGCCGGATCCAATTGATCTCATTAGAAGCTTAACATTGGTTGCAGTGGGAGTAGGGGCAGCCTATGGTATGATGGTTGAGGCAGCTGGATCCTATATGGCCAACTGTGTGGTTCAAGTCCCAGACCCAGTGACTTGAGAAACACACCAAGTCTATGTGTGGGGGCCCAAAATCCAGAAAGGAGGGAGAAATGGAAGAAAAGGAATCGCATTGTGGCCATTCCCCATGGAGAGGGTATTTTCTTACCCTCTCCACTCCCCTTCATCTCTCTCCAGTGAGCACACACAATGGCATAAAGTAAAAAAAAAATAAAATAAAAAGTTCACTGTGCAAGTATTTATACTGTTGAAATAACTACAAATAGGGGATTGTTTTTTTTTCTTTTAGATAGCCACTTGTTAAATGTTTGCCAGCTGCCTCTAATGTGAGTCTTTTAAAAAAAATTATTATTAGAAAATATTTATTTTATTAGAGAAATGACCTCAGGATTTGACAATATCTAATTTAGTAAATATAAGACATTATTTAAAACACTGAGTTCTCTATACTTAAGTTTGTTGATCTCTGCAAATGAGAATAAGGATAATAAAGTAAAAATACTACTTACATCACAGGGCTGTTTTGAAAAGTAGATATAAATGTGTGTGTGTGTGTGTGTGTGTGTGTGTGTGTGTATGTGTAGTCATTTTATGATTTAATATTTTCCAAGTCCTTTCTGATGTTCACTATTAATCCTGTAATTTTATAGTTCTGTTCCATTATGGCAAATAATATTGGTTTTTCATTTTAAAATAAATATTTCAAAACCTGAGCTGTTTTAATAAAACCTAAAGTAATAATGTAGGTGACTCAAGAATTTGACAGAAGTTAAGGAGGTGGTGTACAGATGTTTCAGTTTCTAAAAGCCACACCCAGGAGGAGTGGTGTGAATGGCTGATGTGGATGAAGAAGGGTTTCCACCGAGCTGAGCAAATTTCTCTCTAGAGCTCTACTACTGACTGCAGGCCATTGGCCATATCACTAACCCCGCTTTTCTGAAAATTGAGAATTTGCATTGGGCTAGTACTCAGTTGTTTTCTATACAGTGAAGTGACGATGGATGGGGTGATCCTGTCAGTTCTAGTTTGAAAACCATCTTTGATGCTGATTCATTCAGAGATACAGATTAATTGGTGGTCTTGTTCCTGTCCATTGGCTGACTGGAATGTCTTTGTACACTTATTCTCTATCTTGAGTTGGCTAATTCCTTCTCAACCTATATATAGATGACGCTTTCTCCAGGAAGATTTCTTGCATGTTGCCAAAATGAGTTGTATACCTATTATTCTGAATCCTTCAAAAATGATACTTTTCTGAATATTATAATGATATATTACTTTGTCTTTGCCAATTGGATTCTCTATATTCTGTTGGTAAGAATTTTGACCTGTTTGCCTCATTATCGCCAGTGCCCGATGCATGTAATATGCACATCAGATATTTAAAATGAGAGGAGGGATTCAATTAAGAAAGAGAATTTTGACATTACATTACCAAGGCTTAAATAATGGTCTTGCTCCCTAATGGAGGTGTTCTTTGGGCAACTCATTTAATTGAACATAAGACAAGGCTTAATAAGCTTTATCTATCTGTAAGATAATGTGTTAATAGATATTATTTTTGGCTATGTACATATTCTTTTACTTATTAATCTGTTCATTCTACTTAATGAATCTATGCCATTGTATACATTTATTTTAGGCTCTGTTATCACTTTATACCTGGTTCTGATAGATTTAGCTAGGGTACCTGTCATGTCACACACCATCCTGAGTGTCCCTTGGTGGTTTCCATGAAGGAGATATTTAAATTGGGATTAAGCTTTCATATCCCAGCATTATTAACAACAAAGCAGATGCCAGAGTGTACTTGCAGAGTATTTGGCACAGTATGAAAAAATGATTCATCTTAACCTACCTAACTACTTAACTGAGATTATCTCCTTTACTACTCAAAATAAACTGACTAGGTTGGTATTATGCTCACCATCTGTTGCTGTTGTTTTTAATTGACCTCTGCTAAACAATAGGTTAAGTGCAGGACTAGAATCCAAGTCCCAACAAACTAACACTAGAGGTCAATCTCACAAACATCTTGCTGTTCTGCATTTACAGAAATCAGGCTGGGGGCCAGCAGGTGGCATAGTGGTTAAGACTTTGGAGTCTCACGTGGTCAACTGCAGTTTGAGTCCCAGACCCACAGACATGAAATCCACACCAGGTATGGGTGTGTGTGCCCGAAATCCCAAGAGGAGCATAGAGGATAAGAGATTGAGGTGTGGCCATCACACCGTGTGATTTTAAAGAAAATTGCTCCTGGTATCAGCAGATGAGTAATGACTACCTCACTGGACTCCCATATAGTCAACGGCAGTTTGAGTCCCAGACTCGCTGGCTTAAACTCACACAGGGAGCGTGTGCATGCGTGTCCAAGATTCTGAGAGGAGAATGGAGGAGAAGGGATTGCAGCGTGGTTGTCCCTCGTGAGGAGATGATTTCTTGATTTCTGTCTCTCTGTCTCTCTCTGTCTTCCTGGTGAGTGTACATACCCTATGGCAAAAATCTCTCAAAAAAGAAAAAAGAATTCAGGCTGTTGGCTTTTGAACATCCAGGTGTGGCCTATTGTGGAGTAGGATGTATTTGAAGAGAATAAGTCCATTTTGTCTGAGTGGTGATTAAGCAGAGTCTCCATGACTAGAATGAGTCTTAACACCTTTGTAAAATGGTCCAGGTTTTCTCCCACCCGCAGCATCCTCATCCTCTCATATGCTACCTTAAGGAGAGATTTCTGAATGCCTAGTCATCTGGTTATCTCCGGGAGGATAACCATGCCATATTCCCTTCTCCTCCAGTCTCCTCTTAGGAATTTGGGCATGCATGTACACACACACACGACATGAATTTTAAGCTGCCAGGTCTGGGACTCAAACCATGGTCAGCTATGTGGGAGTCCAGTGACATAACCATTACACTGCCTACTGGTCCAATTGTTTTTTAGTTTTTAAAGTTTTTAAAATTTATATGTTATTATTAATTTGCTATAGAGCATGAGTGCTCACCAGAGAGAGACAGCGAGAGAGAGAGAGAGAGAGAGCGAGAGAGCGAGGGAGAGAAATTACCCCCTGAAATTATGGTCATTCTGCAATGGAATCCCTTCTCCTCCATTCTGCCCTTGGGATTTGAGGCCCTTATGCATATGCACCCAATATGTTTTTCAAGTTGCCAAGCCTGGGCCTTGAATAGTGGAGTTGGCCCTGTGGAGCCCAGACACCTTAACTTCCACAGAAGGCACTGCCCCTAAAATAGTTCTTAAGGAATTTCTGTATTAAGTGATGATTTCATTTCCCTGAGTATGCTGTAACTGCTCCTTGCAGTGGCTCCCCAATGTGCTCATCAGGGTGGGGGCCCTTGTGAATTCTAGTGATTGAGCTGAGTCAGGGCAAAGAGTGACAAGCAGGGAGAGCCCACTGGCCATCTTGTTAGATCAGATACTGGCTTCACTAAGGCCACTTACCAGCCTAGCCAATGTTAATGACTTTCTTGCTTTCCCATTCTGAACTAGAATGGAGCTAGGGACCCAGAGGTGAAAGGTTCCCCTTCCTATTATGAATTCCCTGAGCCAAACTATACCCGAAAGTGTCCTGAGGAATTATTTTCCCATTTAATCTAATTCAGCAAGGCTTCTCTCTGGAATCTGCAGTGAACATTATTTCTTTAAAAATAATTTTTTTGAGAGGGAAGAAACACGTTTTGCCACGCTGAAGGTAAGCAAAAAATGTATTTGACACCTCAGGTAATTGGGATTTTTTTTTTCCCATCCCTTTCTGAAACTCTTCCATTGAAAATTGTATTTTACCACATTTCATTCCCAAAGGAGCTTTTCATAATTTAAATCTCCTGTTCAACTATACATTTAGAATGGGAACCCTGACGCTGTCCTGATTATAGCATATATGCTGGACACTACGGAATTTCTCTCTGGGAGAATTCTAATTTTATTCACTCATTCTTAGCATCCTGGCAGAGAATTACATTCTGCACCCTGAACTGGACAGTTCCTTCTGATGGATTCTGGCAGCTAAGACTGTAAAAATTGGGGAAATTCCCGCTTTTATTCTCATTTGTAATTTTAAAAAAAATGTACGCTAGTGTTTTTTTTTTTTTTTTTTTTTTTTTTTTTTTTTTTTTTTTGTCATAGTTAATCATAAAATGCCTTAGAACCCATCTTTAAACAGGTTAAAAAAGAAAGAAAGAAAAAAGACTGGTAATCTCCTTTGGGGGGGTTTCATCAGCATACATACCAAGTTGCATGGCAAACAATAAAAAAACCGTGTTAGAGACACTGAGGGATGGAGGGAGAGAGGGAAGCATGAAAGTCAAAAAGGCATAGGAAAGAAGGGAGGAGGAGGAATGAAAGGAACAAGGAGGGAAAAGAGAATTTCTCTTATTCGAAGTAGCTTTTGATCTGTGACATTGCTACAATGTGAAATCCAAAATCTAAATAAAGCTAAAAATAAAAGGACTTATTAGCCTCCTCCTTTCTAATTCTTCAGATCCACTTTCGTAACTCAAGAGTTTGGGAAGTACTTGATGTTGTTCACTTAGGTGCTTTTGAAAAGCAGTGATTTTGATTGAAAACCTGTTTCAGTGGACCCTTATTTTTCTCCCTCCTTGTTCTTTTTTTTTTTTTTTTTTAAATTTCAA
>NW_006159569.1:3027916-3071376 GCF_000334495.1 Tupaia belangeri chinensis
TTTTTTTTTTTTTTTTTTCAGGAAATTTCAATGAAAAGGAAAGCCTATGGATTGTGGTCTTAGAAAAGCTGCTTAGATGATGTCTGTTTCCCGTGCTATAAACACGTGGCAGAGCTGTAAGTAAATGCTCCACACTGCATGATGAATTGGATGGCTGCAGACCGGAGGCAAAAAAAATAATTGTCTCATTTTCGTGGTGATTTGCTTAACTGGTGGGACCATGCCAGAACGGCTAGCGGAAATGCTCCTGGATCTCTGGACTCCATTAATAATATTATGGATTACTCTTCCCTCTTGCATTTACATGGCTCCAATGAATCAGTCTCAAGTTTTAGTGAGTGGATCCCCTTTGGAACTAAACAGGCTGGGCACAGAGCCGCGGGGCTCCAAAAGAGGCTGGGTTTGGAATCAAATGTTTGTCCTGGAAGAGTTTTCTGGACCTGAACCGATTCTTGTTGGCCGGGTAAGCTTCATTTTTAAGATTCCAATTTCAGGGGCTGCTTGTGATCTTTAGATGTCTAAGATCAGACTTCACACAGTTGTTGCTACTCTTAGCTGTAAATTCTTTGGTCTAGATGGCTAGCTAGTTTACCTGTTGGCTTCTTTAGGAATATGAATAATCCCACAGTAACAGTTTTAAATGGTCTTCTAGGGAAAGCTGCTCCCCTAACACCTCTTCCACCCTGCTATAGATACAATACAGTACTTGTGTAGTGCATAAACAAATAAGCTTTTCTTTCTTATTTCACACAAGAAATCTGTGTGCCAAGCCTTTTCTCTAGCATATAGTGTTTAGAAAAGATTTTCACTCAGTTTGGATTTCTACCTCCCCTATTCCTAAGATGTTATTTTTGTTCATTTTATTTTAAGACCAGGTATCTCCAACTGCAAGTAGATTTTTCTCTTTTTGTTTTATTATTGTTTCAATAATTAACCTAGACTGGAGAAAAACAAGTTCTTGTGGCAGATGCTTAACAGTGCCTTGTACTATAATTTGCTAAACTTTGTAATAGCAAGGTAGTTCATTCATTGTCAGGTGGAACCAAGCGTATTAAATAAAAATTTTAGTTTAGTGGGTTATTTGTGTGCGTGCGTGTGTGCGTGTGTGTGTGTGTGTGTATGCATGTCTGATAGACTGGATTTACATTTGTTTTGCTGCTGTTGGTGTGCTAGACAAATGTTCTTTGTGTAGAAATGGATTACCTGCTTTCCAAAATCACACTGTAGATTATTGAAGACTACTCCTTAAAAAGGTTCTCGAGCTTCTGTTAATTTCATTGCATACTATCATCGTAGGTAGAGTTCCAATTATGAACCTGTCAATGTCTGATTTTCCTGATAAGTCAGGTTCAGAAGTAGATCATACCAATGTTATTCATTACCCAAATGCAGTTATTTAAAGAAAAAATAAGAGAGGGATTAAATACTGATTTTTGAGACTTGAGTTAACTCTCTGTCTTTCACTAGGAATTTCTGTTGCATTCGTGTTCCTACCCTATCAACTTTCAAAGCAAATTGAGCTTCCCCAAGGAGTATTCTCACATTGTATATGGCTCTACTCAAATAAAGGAAAACTAGATGAGAGATACCATAAATCTTTGCAAGGACTTTGAGCCTTTCCTTTGTGCCAGGCACTTTATTAGGCACACAGGGGAATAAGAACAGACAAAACAATGAATTCTTTTTTGAAAGAAATCAACATTCTGGCCCATGCTGAGTATTTATTATGTATTGAGTATAATTATAAAACTGGTTTTTGGGTACAACCTTATTTGGTACTAAAAATAGCCCCCATATAACTATGTATGTTTTTGTATGGGTGTAAGTGTACCCATACACAAATCAATATGTCTATATAACATATTTATATGCCCTTTTACATTAGTTCAAAATACAAAAAAAAAAATCTCCGAGAGATTTTTTTTTTTTTTTTTGGTATGCTTGATACACACTCAGGTAACGGAACAGACTTGAGGTTATTTATAGCCATAATGCATCCCATTACTGTGACTGTTCATACATTTCACTGCTGAAATGTTAATGTGGTTGATTACAGGGTGCTGCCCCAGACCCCATAGTGGGTGTTACTTTCCATATAGTTTATATACCTTAATATGTTTTTAAAATGTGTAAAGTTATAAAATTCAAAATGTATCTGGCCCCACGGGTTTTGTATATGGGCTTCTTTACCAGCATTATCCTTTTTTTAAAAAAAAAAATAGGTGTAGAAACTGAGACTTTGATAAACCAAATTATTAATAGCTATTAGAAGGATCTATCTGAATTTGAATCCTGGGAGATTCATACCCAAGGCTAAGGCCATAATTTAACCCATTATACTTATTACATACAAGGGGTCTTCAAAGAACTAATGTAAAACATGTATTATGAAAAACTGTGTGGATTTCAAATTTTTTTGCACCAGGATAAACCTGTCCTTTAATTCCATTTTTCCATGAAATTCTTGAAATGCCTTTATATTAACAACTGTCTACAAAGAGTTCAAAGAATAATTTGTACCTGTGAGTTACTGAGTATAGAAGGACACGTTCTTAAATTTTTACTTCCTAGATATTTGGAACTTCACTAACCACCCTAAGGCAAGTTGTTCTCATACTATATGAAATTATGGAAATATACACGTTTATTCATGCGTAATAGATGGATACTTTCTCCCTGCCGTCTTTTTAGTTAACTCTTTATAGAGAGATATCAGTCTGATTGTGTCTTGCATAATGCAAATGACAAAACATGTTATGCACAAGAGACCAGTTCATTTTTATCTGAATAGAACAAATAATTACAGTGGCGTTTGGGTGGAGATTAGACTTTGATGATTGTCTTCAGTTCCATCCCTTAACTGAAGTAGAAAAGACAGGCACAGGTCAGGCATTGAGCATTCTCTTGTGACTTAGTCATATTGAATACGTTCATGTTCTCTGAATGGCAGCAATATTGCTAGGGAACCCTAGGATCTTGAAATGGCCAAAACACTCCTGACTCTTAGTGGTCAGTTTTATGAATTGGCCTTTTTACTGCTCCCCACCATAGTCAATTCCCAAATAATTGTTAAATCAGAGTTAAACTTATTTTCTGATGGACTTTTCTGCAAACATTTGCAATCATATGTATTTGCCTTTAAATAAAATTGCTCCTGGGACCAGCAGATGGCATAATGTCTCTGGACTGCCATGTAGTCGACCGCAGTTTGATTCCCAGACCCAGTGGCTTAAACTCACATGGGACGTATGTGCATGTGTGTCCAAGGTCCCAAGAGGAGAATGAAGGAGAAGGGATTGCAGTGTGGCCATCCTCCCTGGGGGGTGATTTCTCACTTTCTGTCTCTCTGTCTCTCTCTGTCTTTCCGGCGAGCGCATGCACCCTATGGCAAAAACCTTTCCAAAAAATGGGGGGGGGGAAAGAAAGAAAAAGAAAAGAGAAAAGAAAATTGGTCCTGAATTTGCCAGCCTAGCCTTTGAGGATATTGGTTGTAGCAAAGCCAAAAATACATTTCAGGTGACTGCTTCAGATTATGAGTCAGGCTGAGTGTGGGGATGATCTGTATCGAGGTGCCCACTGGTGCTTTACAGTGTTTTATCTCTGTGCACACTCTTCCACATCTGACTCTTTAAACCGCTTCACGGCAGAGCTTCTCCCCAGGAACTGGCTGAAAAGCATTAGTTACTTACAAGCATACCTGCTCTTTAAAAAGCCCTCCTGTGAGCAACCATGGTGGGGGCCTTGGACCTGACAGACTGAGTTCAAGCTTAAGGGCAGAGCAAGTTTTTGCATGATTGGCTCATCAGAGCTGCACATACACCCTTGCATCACCTATAGTCTGTTTTTACTAAACGGTTAGACTGCCCGATATCAAGAAAGAACCTGAGCCTTAGAGATGGACCCTCCAGAAGTTTGACTATTGAATTTGCAGCTTTATGGGTGTTAATTTTGAAAAAGTACTACAGCTTTTCAAGAATTATATTAAAAAGTTAAAAATATATGAGAGTTGATGAGATAATAGATGCAGAGTGCCTGGCACATAGTAATTGTAATCATGATTGCACTTCTAACCATGTTGTGTGTGTAGCTGTAATGGTGGACGGAGAAACTAACAATTACCTCACTAGGGGAGCACAATTCTCTGGGAGCCTAAGGAAGGGTCCCTTCATTAGTCTTGATGGTATAGGGCAGACGTGATGCTTCAGTGTGTCTCGAAGGGTGCTTGGTGTAGTGGAGTGAATTGGAAACTGAGGTGTTCCATCTGGACAGAAGGTTTCACACAATCATGAAGCTAGAGTAAGATGATAGAGGGTTTTCTGGATCAGAAGCAACATAAACTTTTGTATTTCCTGTTGAATTAGAATGAAGTTAAAAGTTAACACTCTTAGAGAGGCCTTTCTTGCCCATTCTGTTTTGGTTTATGGTTTTAGGACAAGGTTTTGCCATGTCACATCCTCCAGCCTCAGCTTTCCTGCTGGGACTATAAGCACAAGTCATCACACCTGACTCTGTGTGTGTGTGTGTGTGTGTGTGTGTATGTTAGAAGGTACATGCTCTTCTTCTCTGTCTCTTCTTTCTTTTGGAATTTTGGGCATGCAGGCACACTCACCTGGCATATTTCTCAAGCTGCTGGATGCAGGACTCCAAGTACAGAGTTGACCATGTGGAATCTGGCTGCCTTAACCACCAGGCCATGGAGCTGGCCTTTTATTTTTGTAAGACCAGATCTCCGTATGTTTTCCAGGCCTGATTTGTCCCCTGCTAGAATGCACGTTCCACAAAGAAAATGATTTTTGCATCCTTTGTTGCTTATTCTATATCATCAGAACCTACCACACTGCCTGAGTATAGGAAGCATTCAGCAAATATTTTTCATTAATAAGTGAATTGAATAATCTGCCTGAAGAAAGAAGGAATTTAGAAAAGTCAAATAAGCTCACTAAGATTTCATATAAATGGAATTTTTTCAATAAAGGATCTAATACATCGCTTTCATGTTTTCTCTTTCATAGCAGTATTTTATAGACCAGCTGAGTAGCTTAAACAATTATTCCTGTGTATTGGTTTTAGAAGTCTTTCTTTGAGGTTGTGAGGGTAGAAAAGTTAATGTAAGTCAACTGTCTTGCACAGGATCACCTTTATGGAGACTGTCTTCCTTACCAGTGGTGTGAAGGTGCATATTATCTTCCAACCCACCATCAAACTTCTGTTTGTGCATGACACAAACTAGACCAGGAATCTTCTTTCTGAATTTCTGAAAAACAGTGTCAACTAAATATCTTCCACTCCTGCCCCGGGGTGGTGCAGAACCTATTCCTAGACACACACATACTGAGCATTCTGCATCACCACACAGCTCCAACTTTGAATTTTTCTGGCAACACTAGCAGAGATCAAAGTGACTCATGGAACTTTTAACCCAAATAGGCTTATTTGTCCTGATGTTAGAAAAGAGAGAGAGGACCCTTGGCAGTTTCCTTAATTCTTACAGCTGAGACAAAAATACTGTCCTTATAAAATGTGCATGGGCTCTTGATGGTAGACAGCTTGATATCGTCATGAGAATCCTTTGCTGCAAGTCAGGATTGATAGAGTCGCTCCACAAATATTTACTGAGCACGTACTATCTGCTTAGTATTCCATTGACTATGGATTCTCAGCTCTGAGCAAACAGATCTTTGCCCTCTGTCATGGACTATGGGGGGAAGATAGGTATTAAAACAAAAAATCACATGCACAAATGTCACATTAAAACTGGAATAAGTGTTCTGAAGTGAAAGAATATGGTTCTACTGAAGCACAGCCAGATGAAGCTGACCTATTCTGTGTGAGAATAGAATCTTCCATAAAGAAATGACTTGTAAGCTGAGATGCATTAACTCATTGAACCAAGGAGCAGGGAGAAAGTGAGAAAGCATTTTTAACAGAGGAAATAGTTTGTGTAAGGGCTATGTACAACACAGACAGAAAGTCTTGGAAACTGATCTTAGTTACATCTGCTGTGATAAATTATCATAGATTAATTCTCAGAGTCAGAGACGCCAAAAGCCCGAAGTCAGGATGCCAGAAGGATTGGGATCTAATGAGGGTCCTCTCCAGGCTGAAGTTGCTGTCTTCTTGTATCTGCGTGTGGTGAAAAGAGAGCTAAAAGGCTCTCTGGGTGTTCTTTCATGAGGGTGCTGACTCCATTCATGAGTGCTTCATTCTTATTAGCTAATGATCTGCTGAAGAGGCCATCCACCTCCTAATACCATCACACCGAGGGTCAGGATTTCCACATATGGGTTTTAGAGGGGGAAGCCTGTATTCAGTTCATTGCATTGGAAGTCATAGAGCTAGGACTGGAGTCTTTTGAGCAAGATAGAAAGACAGGAATGATCTCTTAGAAATCTGGCTTCTTTCTATTTCAGCTCTACTACAATGTACCTGGGAAAGAAAGTCACTTAACTTCTCTAAGCTGTAGTTACTTCACTTATAATGGCATTACATTATGATATCATATATTTAAAATATAAATCTCTACAGGACAGGAAAAAAATATATACACATGTGTGTAATGTATCTAATATATAATGCATGTATGTATATATAATGTATATATGTATGTAATATACATATGTGTGTATTTGTGTGTATATGTATATATGTGTTGTATCTATCCATTTTCAGTCTGGGTTGCTTTAGTTCTTGTTCTGTGGTTGCTATGATTTTCAGTTCCTCGTATTACTTTATTTTGGGGAAAAGTGCTTTGCTGTCCAGGTGGTCAGAAATCTTCTAGCCTAAATCCTCTCTTACATAAACTCCTCTGCTCTCTTTCCTCCTACCTGGGCTTCCGAGCTGTTCCTTATTTGGATGTAACTCTCTTGCTGGTGATGCCACATCTATTTATAATTCTCTTCCTCCAAGGCACTGACTCATTTTCTCTCTTTAAATTTGACCTTCTAACCTTCCCTCTTCCCTGTAACTTGGAAATCGTTTGGGTGGTGTTTAGTATGAAGGACACGAGATGCCAAATAATTACACTATATTACAGTTTACGGTGTCAACGACCAGTGAGAAAATTACACTTGACATGCCATTATTTTTGCTGGCCGTTCGCATGTTAAGAGTGCTGGGCTACGCAGCCACAGCCAAATTGTATCTTCGGCCTTGCAAGAACAATTCACTGTCAGTTCTGTGAAGCTTCTGCCTACTCAGACAGAGCCCTGTGCACCAATAATTTGGCAGGAATGCAAGTCAGCATCATGCGTCTCAATCTGGTCAAACAATGAGAATTGTCTGACTCTTGCCCACTGTCCAACTGAGCAATAACAGGCATCTCAGCATTGTTGAAAGTCTTTTGATACTAATATAAATAAAGTGAATATTAGCCATTTAAATCAGCAAATCTTCAATACATGTACACATGTGCACACATATGCAGGTGTGGACATACAGGGTCTATTAGCTGAGATTGTACAAGAGTAAAATCCCAAATCATCCCCTAATCCTTTCTTTCTATATCCCTAGACCCTCGCTCTGCTCACCTTATCCCTTATACCCACAGACCAACTGAGAAAGTAGATAGTCCGTGCTTATCTCTATAGATGTCCCAATGAATACATTTAATCATACTTTCTACAAGAAGAGCCTTGAGTGTTTTGTCAGTCCTTTGAAGACTACCTTATTGAGGTAGATATTTTTCTCACTTGAAGCAAAATGGTAACAATCACATTTGTGGGTGAAAGGGTCAAATTATATAATTATATTTTATGAATAAATAGTAACAAAGCAGTCATATGAAGGGAAAGGCAGATTCCTACTACAAATATTGAAGCCAACATTCAGAGGGAAGAACTGGGCAAGCATGAATGTTGCACAGCTAAAAAGTGATTGATTCATATATATCATGCAAATTCATATTCGAATCATATAAAGTCATTACAATATTAAGATTCATAATATGAGAACATGACATGGTGACAATGTAATAAATCCTAAAAGCAAGGTATAAAATATGTATAGAATATAATTATAAAGATACATGTATAATATAGGCAGAGTATGAGGAATGCAAGTCAGCATCATGCGTCTCAATCTGGTCAAACAATGAGAATTGTCTGACTCTTGCCCACTGTCCAACTGAGCAATAACAGGCATCTCAGCATTGTTGAAAGTCTTTTGATACTAATATAAATAAAGTGAATATTAGCCATTTAAATCAGCAAATCTTCAATACATGTACACATGTGCACACATATGCAGGTGTGGACATACAGGGTCTATTAGCTGAGATTGTACAAGAGTAAAATCCCAAATCATCCCCTAATCCTTTCTTTCTATATCCCTAGACCCTCGCTCTGCTCACCTTATCCCTTATACCCACAGACCAACTGAGAAAGTAGATAGTCCGTGCTTATCTCTATAGATGTCCCAATGAATACATTTAATCATACTTTCTACAAGAAGAGCCTTGAGTGTTTTGTCAGTCCTTTGAAGACTACCTTATTGAGGTAGATATTTTTCTCACTTGAAGCAAAATGGTAACAATCACATTTGTGGGTGAAAGGGTCAAATTATATAATTATATTTTATGAATAAATAGTAACAAAGCAGTCATATGAAGGGAAAGGCAGATTCCTACTACAAATATTGAAGCCAACATTCAGAGGGAAGAACTGGGCAAGCATGAATGTTGCACAGCTAAAAAGTGATTGATTCATATATATCATGCAAATTCATATTCGAATCATATAAAGTCATTACAATATTAAGATTCATAATATGAGAACATGACATGGTGACAATGTAATAAATCCTAAAAGCAAGGTATAAAATATGTATAGAATATAATTATAAAGATACATGTATAATATAGGCAGAGTATGTGACACATATTTATTAATACATGTATGCATATGAAAAATATATAAACAGTGAATATATATAGGCATGTATGTATCAAAACATTAAAAAAATAGGAAACTCCTATTATTCAGCACCGTGCTTGCTCATATTTAATCATTTTCACCAGATAGTTTTTCGATTCCTCACTCCCCCCCCCCAAGGAAACACACACATACTTGCAATGCTTTTGAATTAAAAAAATAATGTGAGGTGAATGCTAATCATATTTATAAGCACTACCAACAGGGTCTCAATGTCATGACCCGTGTCCAGCCCAAATCATGTGCACACAGATGCCTGGTGTACCTGGACGTTAACCAGGAGCCATCTCACGCCAGTTAGCCTCACAGAATGTAGCATTTTACTGCTCCACTACTGTCTATCTCCTACTCACTATTTTTCTTCCTTTTTTAAAATTTAATTTACTAGTGGGTGCATGCACTGATAGAGACAGAAAGAAAAAGAGGGAGAAAGCACTCCCCAGGGCTGCATGGCCATGCTCCAATCCCTTATCCTCCATTTCTCTACTCTGTCAGAATTTTGGCCACACATGCACATGCACCTGATATGTTTTATAACCTGTTGAGCCTGGGGTTTGAACCGCACTGTTGGCCCTATGGGATCTAGCTCTCTCTTTTAGAAATTATTTTATGTAATTTAATTTATTTATTTCCTTATTTTAATTGACCAGAGAGGGACAGAGTGAGGGAGAGTGAGAAAGAGAGAGAGAGAGAGAGAAAGAAAAAATGAGAAAGCAATCCAACAAGTCTGGGACTTGAACTGTGGTTGGCCATGTGGCAGTCCAGCGCCCTCAACCACCTTGCCACCTGCCAGCCTACTATCTAGCTCAGCTCTCTTAACTACTAGAACACAGGGTCAGCCACTATTTGTAATATAAGTATTTCCTCAGTTGAAAACAGCATAAGGTCATAAAAATTCTCAAATGGATGATTATATCTGATGAGTAGATGATATCCAGGTAACTCATCTTAAAAACAAAATGAGAATTTCCTTCTGACATTAATTCAGATTAATAACTATACCATAAAACAATGAAAGGAAACCTGTAAAGAAACATATATTAAAATATTATTGAATTTTATTTTATAAGTGTGGTTTGACTATTACTTTTAAATTTTATTCTAATTTGCTGTAGGGGTATGTGATTGTTAGAGTGACAAAGAAAGAGAGGAAAAGTGAGAAAGCACCCCTTAAGGATGATGCTGTGCTGCAGTACCTTCTCTCTTCTCTCAAGATTTTGGGCATGCTCACACATGTGCCCAGCATGTTTCTAAAGCTGCTGGGTGTGGGATTTGAACAGTGCAGTTAGCCATGTGGGATACAGCCACCTTAACTGCTTACCCACCAGCTGGGCTCTGATTATTGTTTTGTAAAGGTGATTTTCTGTATTTATGTGTGAAAAGTAAATGATAATGTTACCTTACTCTGTTTTCTTAAAACCAATGCCAATTATCTTTAGTAGATTCTTGGGGACCATTATTTAATGTGAAACTCATTTGGTAAAATAGAATCTTAATTTAAAAACAGCACCTGCGTTAAAACTTTGGAGGGCCAATCTCATCAATTAATAAATTAAAGTGCTAGACATAGTTAGCATTTTTATAAAACTATGGAGAGAGGATCCATAGTCACAGTCTTGCTGCCCTGATAAATTTAAGTTTCACGACTGCCGTTACCATGGTATAGACCAAATATTAACCAGACCTGAAGGTTTTATGTTTGGTGCTGAGATGGGAAGCCATCTTATGAATCTTCACATAATATAGTCAGCTTATATGCTGCTTCTAGTCTTTCAATGAATAAGAATAACTTAGAAAAGTTATTTATAGAATTATGTTATTAGAGAAAATTAAAAGTGCTACACTGTTACAGAATTTCATTTGGTCTGACTATGCGTGTTTTCTAGACAGTGGTATTTTCCAAGTATTTCAGGATTTCCTAGCTGTACACATCACTTCCACTATCATTAACTTAAATTCACCCCCTATACACACATACACACACCTTGGCATAATTTGGTCATGCATATTCCTGTCCCCAAGTCCTTGAATATTTTGAAGTATGATAAAGACAGCCTTGTCACCATTCAAAGGTCTGCATATTCAGTTGAGACGTGGGCCTGTTTTCTGATCAGCTATGGCTCCCTTACCTCAGATTTCATTGCATTTAGGAATCCTTTCAGATATTGTACCCTGGAGGAGAAATACATATAATATACTATGTTCTTATTACTCAAAGTGAGGTCTGCAGGCAAGCAGCAGCAGCAACACCTTGGGAGCTAGTTATAAATGCAGAATCTTATTCAACACCTGTACATGGCTGGCTCAGTCAGAATCTGCATTTTAACAATATTCCCTGGTAATTCTTATGCACATGAAAACATTAAAATTATACGTGCATGTGTGTGTGTGTATGTATGTTTATACACACATAAAATCAATCATCAGTCAACCTCAGGTTAAATTATGCTTTTTTGCTCTCTCTATTTAACCTGCGTCCTTTCTGAATACCACTTAATTAAAGAAAAGAATCATGGGGCGCTGGTGTTTGGGGAGTCCCAGGGGAGGTTTCCTTATCTTATCTGAACCCACGTAGAGGTGCTCCAGGTGCTGGATGAGGTAGGCTGCAACATCAGTTTACACATGAGATTCCTTCCTTCCACACCACAGGCGATGGCTAAGGCAGCGGCCTGTGCACCCCCTCAGCACACCACCAGCTTGGTCAGTTAGTGCTAACTGTTCTCTGCTCAGTTCCCTGGACTTTTCTCTGTTCTCTGTATGTATTTACTACCACTGGCAGATGTGCTCTGAAATCTGCAGAGTATCAAATGTCACTGGGCTTTGGTGGGAGACAATAGGAGAATCCAAATGAGCCTGATCAGAAGGGCTGAGGGATATTGGGGAACAGCAGGGAATAAAACACTAGATGCATATTTTTGTTTCTCCCTAATCCTAACAAAAAGCCCAGCTGCATTGCATAGATTTTTTTTTCCTGTGAATATGTGATGGAGACTGTGAAAATGGTGATATTATTTAGGGACATTAAATGGGGGACAAAAGGAGTTTTTAAGTACCCCAGATAAAGTGATAGCACTTTTTGAGTGTTTACTCTAAGGCAGACACTTTATAAAATTTACCTGTTCAGTCTTCACAGCATCCCTCTGATATAGGTACCCATTAACCCCATTATCAGACTAGGAGAGAAGTCACCGAAGAGAATTATTTCCATTTCCATTAGTAGAGACTGAATGGACAAACAGTGAATAAGTGATGAAGCCAAGAGTCAAACCTGGGCATAGTGATCACAGAGCAGGTGCCTGTCACCATGGCAACGCATTGTCACACTTAAACCTCCGGTGGTGGGTGTTCAGTGTGCTGGGCTATGACCCCAATTTGCAGATGAGAAAAGTGAGACCACTGAAGTAAAATAAGGCATGGACTCAGGGCTAGAATAAAAAAAGTTTAGTAGATTTTGAGCAGATGATTACAGATGTCTAATTGCAAAACCATTATACATATTTCTTTGCATGCATCTCTGTATGCTTTGCTAGTCAAGGGCAGAGGTGGATATAAACCCTTTGGACTTGTGCATACAGTAGCTCCATTTTATTTTCTTCATGGGGAGATGACACTGCTACAGCCCAGACCTGGGAAGGGCTCTGTGGTTTGGGGGTTAGTCTCTAAATACAGGGACTGGCAGAGTACTATCTTTTTTGCTTTCTCATTTAAAAATACATATTGAACTGATTATGATGATAAAGAGAGACAAATAATGTAGAAGAACTAGCAGAAGGAGGATGTTCTTATTGAATTTATTGAATATTTTATTGAACTTCAAGCATTTCGCTAGGTGCTTTAAATATATTTACATATGTTTGGTAGATAAGAAAATTAAGACTTTTGCACTGAAGTAAATTCTCATTGGTTAAGTGACTAGAGTGAAATGATTCTGGCTTTGCCTGAGTTGAGCAGAGCTGTAGGTAGCATTCCGTTAGAGAGCTCAATGGAACCTTTGCCTGTACTGGGCAATTTCCTGGGTTCTTCTTAAAGTGAGAATCACCAGAAGAGCAGAAAGAAGAGTTCAGTGAAAAATCAAATCCTGTACACTTAGACAGGAACTAAAAGAAGACAAAGCACTTGTACCCTCCAGTTGCTTGAACTAATTGTGTTAATGCTGAATAATTTAGTAACAATTCCCTGCACTCTTGGAAACTGAGCTGTGGACAATATTACAGAGGCTACAGAAGTGGGAACTATAATTTCCTTAGCTCTCTGTGGTGACTTCCCTGATGCCCCCTGCAACTTCACGAGTTCTTTTTCAAGTGGCTATGTGCTTCTCTGTTTCATCTCTTCTATCCTTCTTTTCTCCTCTCCATGGTGACTGTACCCTGGGCAGTTCTGGTCATGTCCTTTGCTACATGTGCACCTTGGCTACTGAGAATAACCCCCTCATGCCTTTAGCAACTTCTCTGAGGAAAAGTAATTTGGTGAAAGGCATGACTATTAAAAATGACCAAATCCTGTGACTCCTCGAAGCAAGTCAGACTCTTGAGCCACTCAAAGGCTTTATTTAGAATGCAGCAGGGTTATTTATAGAGGGACTTTTTGCTTTTATTTATTTTTTTTTATGTGCTTGTGGGAACCTAAAGTATAAATACAGTTCTCATGGAAGCCTTGCCTTTTGTTGTACTGTGTGTGTGTGTGTGTGTGTGTGTGTGCATCTAATGATTTGTGCATCTTAGAGCAGCATGGCTTTGGCAGAGCTCATCCCCTGATTGCATCCCTGCCTTTGCAGGAACATTTATAATCAGCCTTGCGAGGTGTTTTCAGAAATCATTAGATGTTTGCAAAGGCTGGTCCTATTGATCAAGGCCACTGTTTTTCTCTTCTTCCCTTCTGCTTTTCATTAGACTCATACTGTAAAGGTCTTAGTTTTTTATAACCAAACCCATTTCTACATTACAGCCAGACTATCTGGAATGCATTTAAATGTACCCATCTTTTCTTCCATCTCACCAGTTGGAGGAAAGACACAGGCTGAAGGAAGCTGAAAAACCAAATAAAGAATATAGAGAAACCCCACTCTCTCCACCCTTAAACATAATGAGGCAGAGTCAAAGAGACACAAAATATAGATCCAGGTGGCAAATACAGAGTGAGACAGATATCTTGAAATATGGAGAGAAATTCACCCTACAGATGATACGACTTATTTTATGTTGTAGAGCCTAGACACAGAAAATGTACAAAAGTGCAGATTTTCACAGAAGCACAGGGGTCAAGAAACACAGAGAATCAAAAATAAAAAGAGGACCCAGGTGGTGACACAGTGGTAAAACGTGATGCTGTGTGAAGTTGACCCACATAGGAAGGTTCCTGGTTCACATCTGGAGAGCTCCCTGAGTATGCTGGGTATATGCGCCCTTAATCTGGGACTGGCTTGGACTGGGGTTGGATCATGGCATGAACACCTTGTTAGGGACCAGAAGATAGAAGAATGGTTACATCGCTGGATTCCCACTTAGTTGACCGTGGCTCACGTCCTGGACGCGGTGGCTTGAAACTCAACACTGAATGTGTGTGTGTGCATGCCCAAGGTCCTGAGAGGAGAATGAAGGAGAAGTGATTGTGGCATGGCCATCCCCCTGGGGGATGATTTCTCATTTTCTATCTCTCTGCCTGTTCTCTCTCTCTTGCCAGTGAGCACACATGCCCTATTGAAAAAAAAAAATCTTTCTCTCTCAAAAAAAAAAAAAAATAATAAAATAAAATAAAGATCCTGTTAGGGGTGTTGTCTCCTTGTCTCTTTCTTTTCATCTCATTCACTCATGGAAGAAGTAAGTGAATAAGCTTTAACAACAAATTGAGAGAGAAAAATAGAGTGAAGATGCTGATTGAGAGAAGGAAAAGGTGTGGGATAGTAGGGGCAGGAAGAGAGGGAAAAAAGAGAGAAGGAGAGAAAGGACAGAACAAACAGAACAAAGCCATATGGAGGGAATTTTGGGCCTCCCCAAGTGATTCTTACTAGGCCTAGACTAATTTCCTTTGGCCTCTGGACAGATGGGCTTATGCATACTTTTATGGCATTTCCGATCACACAGGTCTGCTTTTTCTAAGAAGTAGTGCATTTGATTCTGAAACATGGCATTTGTTGACAAACTGTGGCTGGCAGGACTGGGCACGCAGTCAGAACAATTTGGGTATACCAACAAACATGATCTTTCTTCTTAAACTTTTAGAGACACAGCTTTGACTTTTAATGTTATACACTTGCTACCTATTGGTGCTAGAAACTAAATGACCATTTTTGCCTGAAATCAGATATGGAGTATCATATTTTAATAATGCGTCTTTGAATGAAATCACATATTTCAGACTCATAGACTGTGATATCAGTCTACAAGAGCGGTGGGGAGGTAAAAAAAGGTTTATAGGTATGTCCTCCAACAATTTATACCTTCTAAAGCACTCTAAAATGATAATGTGGGCCTTTTAAAACATTGGGAAAAATATAAATGATTTCATTAGAATTTCTCTCTCTAGTATATTTGGAATATGAGAAGTTTTTTTTTTTTTTTCAATTTTAAATAATCAGAAATGACCATAGAGAAGCCTGAGGCTAGTTTTTTATTTCTGCTACTTTACAAATATGTTTGCGCAAATACATTTTAATGGCCAAATAAAGAACAGGCAAGGCAAAGGTTAAGGATGTATATAGATAGGACCAAGGGAAATAACACTTTCTGAGCACCTAATGCCTTCCAGGATATACAAAATCTTATTTAGCCCTCACTTGAATCCTGTGGGATAGAACTGTTCACATCACCCTCTCTTAACAGATAAAGAAGCAGGTTCAGAGAGATTTAGTCACTGTCTCAGAGTGATCAATAAAGTGGGGAACTGGGATTGGAATGCAAAGCTGGTATATTTCAAAACCTATACTTCTTTCTGCCTACACTTTGCCGCCCCCTCCCTCACTTTATTTGGTTCTTCCTTATGTTTCCTTGCACATGGGTGTGCTCTTTTGGGATATGGAAAAATTCTTATTTTACCCAGTACAATTTGGTCTTCTAAATATTTCTTTTGATCGTCCCCAAAACCAGGGCCAACTTAGGTCATCGAGATGATCTTAGACCTACACTAGAAACCAGGCAGGCTTCTGACACCTGCTGACACCTGCTTCAGTGTTTTCTACAATGGTCATTCTGCCCGCGTAAGTCTTTTGTGAATCACTCATTACTATAGAAGGCGTTTGCCCTGTGGCACCTCCTCTCCCTTAGACAGTGTGTGGAGATCACTGCTCATCTTAGTTATTGTGTTGCTAACAGAAATACTGGAGACTTGCAACTTTATAAATAAAGAGGGGTTTATGGACTCACAATTCTTGCAGCTGGAAAGCCTGAAAATGCATCCTAAAATATGGCCAGCAAAAGCACAGAGAATGGCAAGTGTGTGTAGAGTGGGTGAATAGGCAGTGCTCTCTGTTTTACAGCTACCAGCTCCCAGGAGAACTAACTTCTTCTCTAGCTGCCCACTAGATCTCAGGAGACACCACTAATTTATTAACAAGAGTGTTACCTCCATGAGGCAATCACTGTGATCTAATCACCGCCCACTAGGTCTCACCATATCCCAACACTAATTTCCAAAACAGAACGTTGGGGGACAAGCCATTATCCAAACCATCATTGCTACGGCAGTTCCAGGTTACACTAAAGAGCAGGACTCTTAAGATATCCGCTCCTAAATTTTGCAGCATGTCACTGTTCCAAAGTAGGAAAGCCCTGGATAAAATGACCTTTTAAGCTCTTCATCCAGTCACATGGTTTATATCATCTCTTTTAAATCCAGGGACTATGCCACTTCTCTACTTATACTGGCAAGTAAGGACTGAAAACTTGGATTAAAAATAAACATCATCCCAGAAGATATTATTGAATGAGGTTTTCAAAAGCATGCGACCTCTTAGCTTAACACTTGCCATGATCGCGTTCTTTAATATGGCCTAACACCCTGCGTTTTGGGTGATGTATAATGCAAGCTAGGAAACCATGCAAGCAACATTTTTGGAGAATTATTTTGCCAGCAGGAAGACCTTTATAGTTGAATCTGTCTGTGAGGATATTCACCAAGCTTGAGTTTGGGTGGGAAGAAGTGGCAATTTTGTGTCATTTGGCTTTGCCAGTGCTGGGGTAAAATTTTGTAGTATGACTTGATGGGGAAAGATTTGTCACATTTACAAAGAAAATCAACGTGCCTTGGAACTGCTTTTTGAAATGTGATATGGAAGGAAAAGTAGGTATCAGAAGACTCCTCTCTCCTGAGAGAACTTTTTAGGTAGTTGAACAATGGATTCTTATTTTGGAATTGGAGACCTCTAAGAGTCTTTGAAAATGCAAAAATCTTCTTCTTCTGCCGCTGTATAAGATCTACAAGGTTCTAGCTTTCTCTTTTTAATATTATAAAAGTGTCAGCACAGGGAACACTTTTCAAGCCCATTTAGTAAGGTGCTGAGCTAAGTTTGCACTCTCCCTCCCCTGAAAACTGTAAGCATTAGCCTGAACAGCTAAATGCAGATATTCAGTTTGAACCTTTCATCTTTTAAAAGAATATTTTATATTTTACAATTTACTATTTAAGGTACAGTGCATTGTTTGACTCAAGTCATATTCTAAGAGCTTGGGTTTTAAGTACCGGAAGATATCAACACTCACACACTCAGACACACACACACACACACACACACACACACACACACAGAATTTATATTGAGGATAAATTTCTGAAACAATTAGCAAGTTTTCAATAAACCATCTATCATTTTTTTTGCTATGATAACCAGTTATTTGCCTATTTTTTTTTTCTCATATTTATCTTCTAAAATGAATAGGTTATACAAAACACCATACCCTGCAATATCTTTGTTTACCTCTGATGGTCAAAGGTTCAATCCTTTGTCATTTTCAGTGAACTGTGGTAAACTGAAGGATTGTGCCAAGAATCTCCTGTTCTGAAGTTACACAAAGCTGGACTTTAAATCTGTTACAACAGCCACATACAATGGCTCCTAAACCTGCTTGCCAGTTAATCTTGTTAAGCCTCAGCTTCATAATCTAGAAAATTAGGTTATAATATTTGCCCTCTGGGAATTCCCTCCAAGCAACAGACATGATAAATTAGTTCACTTAGTTGGAACTAAAAACTAGTAGTTGCCACTGTTCTGTTACCATTCAATCCATGCCTTGGACTTTTGTTTCTGTCATTAAAGCTTTGCCTAATTGTCATTACCTAGACATTTTTAAAGTCCCATCACTCTATGGCCACTTGTTACTCATCTGTAAAATGACATGGGTGGCTTTATTACTCCCTGGTGCCCTTTGAAATCTAGCATTCTACTTCTCCATAATTCTGAGTCATCGAAACTCAAATAATATTGAGCTTTCTGAGGGAATAAATCTCATCAAGTAGAAGAAGTAGTGCTTTGTCTTCTGAATGAATAGATGAAAGTATATGTTTAATTGTCACTTACTCTTCAATCCTTAGGGATAAGTAGATATTTCAGAATAAAATAATGAATACCTACATTTCATATAGACAGGTGAACATTTCTTTTTAAAATTTATTTAACTTTATTTATTATCATTATTATTATTTTTAATTTCACCAGAGAGAGACAGAGAGAGAAAGGGAAAGCAAGAAAACAAACCATCAGGGTCAGAACTCAGACTGTGGTTAGCCATGTGGGAATCCAGTGCCTTAACCACCACTCCACTTGCCAGCCCCCAGGTGAAAATTTCTAATACTTCAAAATGTCATGATGCAAATAATACAATTATTTTGTAGATCAAGATGGAAGGTATTAAAGATGTTTACCAACTTTCAACTGCCACCATCCAGTGACCCATCTAATTCGATAGTAGTATGGGACATAGTGATGTTGCATTCTGCCATGTTCATTGCAATATTCAGCATACAGAGCACTCTTAGACTAATTCAGGTCACAAGGGTCACTTTTCTTTTAAGTCATGTAAAAGTAAACCTGATTCCCTGAAAAAGGAAATGCATTTAGACTTTACAAAGTATTTTTACATATAAGTATAGAATAGCCATCATCATCATAAAGTGAATTATAATGAAATATTAAATCCATAACACCTTGTGAAAAGGTTACATAAAAAGAACATTATTAAAACATACTTGATAAAAGCTATTACATTGCAATAGCTTAGTACTATTCAATTACTATTTCTTTTGTGCAAAATTTTAGAAAGGTTTTATCTTCAAACTCTTGAATAGTTAAAAAAATCTATGCTATGAAGTCTCTGAAATTTGTTGAAATAATTGCTAACATTCAACGGCACCTTTTATAAATAGAAAAAGGAAGGAATCTTAGATTCATGATGATTTAAGCACGTTACACACCCACCATACACATGCATGCTTACCACCAAAACCCAATGCCTACTCAAACAATTCTGAACTTTACTACTGATGGGTAATTATTACTTTAAACATTTTTGAGAAATTTATTTTTAGGTATAATTACAGCTGAGTTAATAACCTATGATAATTTATAGTGTTTATAAATTCACCTAAGACTTTTATTGACTTGTGTTTTTATGAAGGTAAATGTTTTACAAGAAGTTCACCTCTAAACTGCACTGTATCCACTTTCAGCATAGTCTTTTCCTAATGAAAATAGAAAATGTGATTACTGTTATCAGTAGTGCTAATGCCTAACATTTTGAGCACTTTTATGCTTGCACGAGGTTGAACTCTTGAGGCATATCTCATTTAATGGTCACAAAATTTATATGAGGTACACAGTGTAATATTTTCAATTTTGAGATATAAACTGACTTAATGAGGTTCTATATTTTGCCTAAGGTCAGATAGCTGAAAGCTGCTGAATCAGATCTTAACATAAATGTATTTGCCATCAATTTGGTGCTTAAATTTTTTGATATATAATCTCTCCGAAAAAGTTGAAGTTTCCTGGGTGATATATTCACATTATACCATCTTATCACACACACAAGAGTTTAGAAAGTAATATGGCATTTCACAGATTTACTTACTTTTTTTCCCCAAAATCAATATAATTGATTAACTTGTTATTCTGAAGTGCTGACAAATTACTGGATAGCTGTAGATGAACGTATTTATTCAACAGTACATATTGTGGGTATACTATGCACCAGGGCCTTTGCAGAGATAGTTAAGATTCATGAAAGAATTCTGAATGACATAATATTCACTTGAAGAAAGGAAGTAGAACAATTTAACAGTGGGCTAGTCACTCTCTAAACTACTTTACCTATTTTTAAAAATATTTTCTACTTGTCCTCTTAGCAACTATAGCAGTACTACCAGTTTACCAACATTATCCAGATCTCATGTCAGCCCTGAAAAAGAATTAGCAATCAAAACCAGTTTGAAATAGGAAGGATTTCTCTCCCTGTGACTCTTTAACAGAGCATATAGCTTGAAGCTAGTGCAACTTCCTAGGCAGGAAGGGAGAAGATCACTATGGAAATCATTATCTCTGACAAGTTAAGCCTCCAGTCAAAAGCAGAATGTATAGTCTGTGTATTTACCTCAGGCTATTTGTCTCCATGGGGTAGCTTTCTGAAAAGAAATATGTACAGACGGCTGATACCCCCTCACCACACAGGCGTGCACACACAGAGTATGGTACTGAAGGGCAGGTCTCATGTCTCCTTGGATAAGCTGATTTCAAGGCTTAAATTATCCTCAGGACTACTAATAGCCATCTTTCCATCTTACTCCAGACATCCCAAGTAAATGAAATGAAATGAAAATTCCATCTAGGATGATTTGCAATTTGATTAACTCTAAGTGTACCTTTTAAATATAGGTTTTGGAGTGACAAATTATCTAGTCAATCTTTTCCATGGTGGTGGTCAGATCTGCTGTTCCAGTCTAACTTTATTGCATAAAAAGCATCCTTGTGAATTTTGAAACTGGGCAGGTCGTTCCCCTACATGTAAAATTTGTGTTTCTTTGTTACCAGTGTAGAGGAGTCCAAACTCCTTTCCAAGCCTTAGGGAATAGAAGTCATCATTATGTGACCTTGGAAAGTCACTTAACTTTTTAGGGTTGTTGACGTGAAATGAATTGACAGAAGAGAGACAGTGCTCAGAATAACACACAATGGGGGCGCTGGTAGGTGGCATGGTGGTTAAAGGCACTGAATTCCCATGTGGCTGTCTATAATTCAAGTCCTGGACCTAGTGGCTTTCTTTCTCCCTTTCCCTTTCTCCCTCTCTCTGTCTCTCTCTGGTCAAATTAAATAATAATAATAATAACAAATGGAATTAAATAAATACTACTAATAATAATTATTATTTTTAAAGAGGTTTTTGCTATAGAGTGCATGCGCTCGTCAGAAAGACAGAGAGAGACAGAGAGATAGAAAGCAAGAAATCGCCCCCCAGGGGGATGGCCACGCCACAATCCCTTCTCCTCCGTTCTCCTCTCAGGACCTTGGGCACGCAGGCACACATACCTCGCGTGAGTTTAAGCCACTGGGTCTGGGACTCGAACCGTGGTCAACTACGTGGGAGTCCAGCGACATAGCCATCATGCTAACTGCTAGTCCCAATAAATAATTATTTTTTATAAAAGAATAATGCACAATGGTGCCATGTAATTGTTAACTATAATGATAAAGTAATACTTACTGGGGCCAGCAGGTGGTGTGGAGGTTAAGGGCTCTGGATTCCCATGTGGCCAACCGCGGTTCAGGTCCCAGACCTGGTGACTTGTTTTCTCACTTTTCTTCTCTTTCTCTCTCTCTGTTCCTCTCTGATAAAATTAAAATAATTAAATAAATAAATTTAAAAAGCTAAATGAAATAATTAAAAAAAATACTCTTCACTAATGTAAAACTGTGGTCAACGCTAGTATCAATATTGCTGTAGTCACTATTACTGGTTGTACTACAAATATTGCTGAATTTGTGTCTATGGATATAACATGAGAAAATGATGTGTTAACTTTTCTCAGCAACCATTTGAAGAAACTGAGCTCAGAGTAGTGAGGAAGGGGTTCAACTAAAAATTCAGCCAAAAGCTTGTCCTTTTCTGTATGCCATGATGTTTTTGCAGCTTCTTTCTATTCAGTTTTTGGCAGACTGTGGGTACACAGTACATGTTTATTAGTTGAGATACGATGTGTAACACTTTTGTTAGAGCCTACGAAACCACCTACCACTAATAGGTGCTAAGTAAATACATGCTCTCTTTTCTCCTGGCTTTCTCTCACAACATTTTGAAAACCAGTCTATTCAGAAAAGATATAGCATGTGCTATCTTAAGCCATGTGTTTCTAAGATAAGAAGGGAATTCATTATGACTTTATTTTTTTTCTGAAGGAACATTTAAACTCATGTCCTTACGTGCCTCAATAAGCACAATATGAACTTAAGAGACACATGGAAAACTATATGTATGCATATGACTTTATTCCGGGACCTTTAAAATCATAATCACTACCTGGCACTTTTCACCAATTATATCATTTAATTCTCATAATAAAAACCTGAAAGTTAGGTATTATTATCTCAATTGCATAAGGAGAAACTGATAGACTCCAAAAGGTTAGGTAAATTTTCCAACATAGTGAGGACAGAGCCTTGGGTGCCAGTCGCTGACATTCATCTGTCTGGCTCTGAAGCCTCATTTCGTTCTCTTGCTCTCTGTGTAGAAGTAGCAGATAAGCTCCATGATGTTCGTGACCCTTTCACTCTTAAGTGTTGCTGCCTCCAGACCTCAGTCTTCTTGTTTAAAAAGCGGTGATACCCTAGCAAAATTAGTGGCAAAATTGTGCTTTGTTTAAGAGGAAAATTAACTTGGCCTCTCGTAGCTGATATTTTAAATTTATATAATATTTAGTTAACTTACATATTGGCATTAATGAGTATTTAATGAGCAGTGTCTGTCATGTAATAGTTACGCAGTAAGTAACAGCGACTCTTTGTATTATCCTTACTCTTCTGAGTCTTGTCTATCATCAGAGAATGTAGAGGCACCACTGATCATCATGATTTCCCTCTTTCTAAGGCTATGTAAGATTGTGTTTGCTAATGAGACTCTTGTACTTAACTGAACTTATCTGCTTTGTCATGCCCCAGTGTCTTAGATTCAACCTTCATATACTTCTGATTTCTTAGAATGGAATTTTTTTCTCCTCCTTATTGATTTTATTAAATCTTTTGGCTCGATGAGTCAGATTAAAAGATCTAGTTTTAGAGAAAATGATCTTTGGAACCAATAACTTAGTTTCATTCCTAAAATAAAGCAGGAAACTAGAGGAGACAGATTTGAATGTTTTTTTCAGCTGATAAGTAGCTTCTTTTTTGATAAAGTAATACTTACTGGGGCCAGCAGGTGGTGTGGAGGTTAAGGGCTCTGGATTCCCATGTGGCCAACCGCGGTTCAGGTCCCAGACCTGGTGACTTGTTTTCTCACTTTTCTTCTCTTTCTCTCTCTCTGTTCCTCTCTGATAAAATTAAAATAATTAAATAAATAAATTTAAAAAGCTAAATGAAATAATTAAAAAAAATACTCTTCACTAATGTAAAACTGTGGTCAACGCTAGTATCAATATTGCTGTAGTCACTATTACTGGTTGTACTACAAATATTGCTGAATTTGTGTCTATGGATATAACATGAGAAAATGATGTGTTAACTTTTCTCAGCAACCATTTGAAGAAACTGAGCTCAGAGTAGTGAGGAAGGGGTTCAACTAAAAATTCAGCCAAAAGCTTGTCCTTTTCTGTATGCCATGATGTTTTTGCAGCTTCTTTCTATTCAGTTTTTGGCAGACTGTGGGTACACAGTACATGTTTATTAGTTGAGATACGATGTGTAACACTTTTGTTAGAGCCTACGAAACCACCTACCACTAATAGGTGCTAACAGGAAACCACCTCTCTTTTCTCCTGGCTTTCTCTCACAACATTTTGAAAACCAGTCTATTCAGAAAAGATATAGCATGTGCTATCTTAAGCCATGTGTTTCTAAGATAAGAAGGGAATTCATTATGACTTTATTTTTTTTCTGAAGGAACATTTAAACTCATGTCCTTACATGCCTCAATAAGCACAATATGAACTTAAGAGACACATGGAAAACTATATGTATGCATATGACTTTATTCCGGGACCTTTAAAATCATAATCACTACCTGGCACTTTTCACCAATTATATCATTTAATTCTCATAATAAAAACCTGAAAGTTAGGTATTATTATCTCAATTGCATAAGGAGAAACTGATAGACTCCAAAAGGTTAGGTAAATTTTCCAACATAGTGAGGACAGAGCCTTGGGTGCCAGTCGCTGACATTCATCTGTCTGGCTCTGAAGCCTCATTTCGTTCTCTTGCTCTCTGTGTAGAAGTAGCAGATAAGCTCCATGATGTTCGTGACCCTTTCACTCTTAAGTGTTGCTGCCTCCAGACCTCAGTCTTCTTGTTTAAAAAGCGGTGATACCCTAGCAAAATTAGTGGCAAAATTGTGCTTTGTTTAAGAGGAAAATTAACTTGGCCTCTCGTAGCTGATATTTTAAATTTATATAATATTTAGTTAACTTACATATTGGCATTAATGAGTATTTAATGAGCAGTGTCTGTCATGTAATAGTTACGCAGTAAGTAACAGCGACTCTTTGTATTATCCTTACTCTTCTGAGTCTTGTCTATCATCAGAGAATGTAGAGGCACCACTGATCATCATGATTTCCCTCTTTCTAAGGCTATGTAAGATTGTGTTTGCTAATGAGACTCTTGTACTTAACTGAACTTATCTGCTTTGTCATGCCCCAGTGTCTTAGATTCAACCTTCATATACTTCTGATTTCTTAGAATGGAATTTTTTTCTCCTCCTTATTGATTTTATTAAATCTTTTGGCTCGATGAGTCAGATTAAAAGATCTAGTTTTAGAGAAAATGATCTTTGGAACCAATAACTTAGTTTCATTCCTAAAATAAAGCAGGAAACTAGAGGAGACAGATTTGAATGTTTTTTTCAGCTGATAAGTAGCTTCTTTTTGGAGAGCAATGCTGTGACCCACCCTAGAGGTCCTCTAACCATGAGCTAAGGTTGAGTGTATCTCAGCATTCTCAGTAGTGCCAAACAAATCATGAGCCCGATTCATTTAAGGTGGTGAGAACACAGGCATATCTAAGAGGAAGAAGCAAGAAAGGACTCCGTTGAAGTCCACATTAGCTTTTGTGTGTGCATGTCTGTGTGCGTGTGTGTGTGTGTTTATAGGAACAAGGAAGTCTGACCGGAGTCAGCATGGTAGGTTGGGAAGACTTAGATTCAAACAATCCTGGGTTAAGTTTCTGATCTTCTACCACTAGCCATGTACAGTTATGTAAACAACCTGATTTATTTGAATCTATTTACTTACTAGTCAAATGAGGAAAATGACAATGGTAGAAATTTGGTAAGTAAGTTTTATTATTACTATTATTATAGAAAACTGGACTTAATGGGTTATAATTTTTAATTTATAGAAAAGTTGCAATAATAATGCAAGGATCTCCCCATATTGATCAGATGGTTAATGTTTATTCATTTATTTTATTATTCACTATCTGTCTTCTTATGTATAACTTTCTTCTAAACCATTTGAGATCAAGTTTGGGATATCTTGTCCATTATCACAAAATACTTCAATATATTTTCTAACCACAGAGTAATTATTGCAATCAGAAATTGTAACATTGGCACAATACTTTTATCTTATCCATAATCCAAATAAAATCTTGTCAAGTTGTCTCCAGATTTCTGTTTATAGATATTTGTATTTCTTGGTACAGGTCAAGATAGCATAATGCATTTAGTTGTCATGTCTTACTAGTTTCCTTTGAATGGAGTAATTCTCTCAGTCTATCTTGAAATTTATATTTTGAAGTTTATAGGCCAGTCATTTTATAGAATGTTCTTCAATTTTTGTGTCTGATATTCCTTGTGAGTACATATGTGTTTTGCATTTTTGGCAGAAAATCCCATAGAACTGATAGTATTCATTCTTCTTTAAATAATTATTTATTTAATTTTATATATTTATTCATTTATTTTCATTTGACCAGAGAGAGAGAGAGAGAGAAAGTGAGAAAGCAAGCCCCACCAGGCGCGGTACTTGGACCATGATCGGCCATGAGCGAGTGTCCAACACCTTAATCACCACACCACCTGCTGGTCCCAGAAATGATAGTATTCTACTTAGTGTTTCATATCACAAGACATTTGTGTGTTTGTTCAAATGTTGATAATGCTAACTTTACTTATTTAGTGAAGATGGTATCTGTCAAATTTTTCTTTTAGTTAATTTGTAAGTAATTTGTGAAATGAGTATGAAAATTCAGCAGATGGCGTAGTGGTTACATTGCTGGACTCTTACGTAGTTGACTGTGGTTTGAGTCCTGGACTTGATGGCTTGAAACTCATGCTGGGTGCATGTGCACGTATGCCCAAAATCCAGAGAAGAGAATAAAAGAGTAGGAACTGCAGCATGGCCAATCCCTCCTGGGGAGTGATTTCTTGCTTTCTGTTTCTCTATCTCTCCATGTCTCTCCAGCAAGTGCACACTCCCTTTAGCAAAAATCTCTGTTAAAAAAAATGAAAATTTTATTTCTCATGAAACTCTTTTGTAATAGTTTGATCATTGTTTGGTTGATGACTTTTAAAATCTTTATTATTTCTTCCATATTTACTTACTGGCATTCTACTCTAAAGAAGCTCATGATCATTTGACAACTGTTTTCTGCAGGAAGAAAAATATAGTAGGATCAAGAGAAATATAAGATTTTATTAGTCAGTGCACAGACTTTAAATGCCTAGATAAATAATAGGGATGCCTGGCTAATTATTTTGATGCCATGAAAGACATGATGCAGGGAGGGACCCAAAGACATATATATCATACTCTATGCTGCAGTCCCTTCTCCTCCATTCTCTTCTGGGGATTTTGGGCTTGCAAAACACACAGAAAAAACTCACATGGCATGAGTTTTAAGCTGCCAGGTCTGGGACTTGTTGACTATGTGGGAATCCTGCAACATTACCATCATGCCATCTGCTTTTACTTTAGAGAATTTACCAAAAGATAAGATTGTGAAATCACATGAGAATTCCTGATACATCATCGAAGCAGACTCTAGGAGATTCTAGTTTGGGGTAACTTAGATTTCACATTAGAATGATGGACTTTGTAAAGAAGATCTAGATAACCAGAGAGGGATTATTTAAAAACAATAACAATTCTGGTCATGAAATATTTGTTCAAAGAGTAATAACCACATATGAAAGGTAGAAAACTGTTCAACTGCCTAACCTAATGCTTCAAGATTGCTTAAATAGTAGACCTTATCAGGGATATGATAAACTATCCTCCTTGCTCTGATATAATTTGTTTTGTCTTTTGAAAATTATTTCATCAATTAAATTACCACCAAGCCATAGTTTTAGGTAAAACTAAAACTACTTCTTGATGACTGTCTGATTTAGGTTTGTGTTTTTGAGAAAACTTCAGAGTTTAGATTGAAAGCCGCTTCTGTTTTAGGAACTATTGTTATATGAATTCGTATGTTCCCAGGTAAAATCTCTTATATATGAGCATTCCTAAGTGTGCTGCATTATGTCTCCAAGGAACGTACTAATGCTCTTTTAAGAAGGTAAAATGTCAGAGTGTGCTTTTGCTTCACCTGCTAGAGGCTGAGAAGAATCTGTAAGCATTCATTCTCTGTCAACAGCAGAATTTACCCCCCATGTACAGTGTTTGCCATTTTCTGCAGTGGCAACGATAGGACTATGTTGCCCAATTAGAAAGCATGATTTTCCCATCCAGGGTTCAACGTCAGTCTTGATGCTGTTATTTTTATCTCTGCTTCTGGGGATTGGGTTGGATGATCTGTCAGGTCCCTTCTAGCTCAGATATTCTAAGCTAAGAAAAAGAAAAAGCACTAGTAAACATTTCCACTGGCCTTGGGTTTTGATGAATTTATCTGCAAGGATGGATTAGGTTTATTTTTCTTTGTCTCGAGGCGAAGGAGACATATGTCTTTAAAGCTGCCTAGCTGGACTGTCTTTTCAGCATGATTTAAAAACACAGGAAACTTTCAGATAGGATTAGGATCAGTATGAGTTGTCTGAAGATTTCATAAATTCTTGTTCGAGGGTAACCGAATGAGAAAACCAAGAGTGGATGGATAGTATCTACTGAGTTAAGCAGGTGAGATGAAAGTATGTGAAGTGAAAAATGATTTTCCCTCCATCTTTCTTTTTAATTTTGCCTGAGCACTAATGGGAAAAATAATTAAAAAACAACATTACTACGTATGGTTGTAGGCATTTGGTCAGCATAATGTAAGCTATTCTGTTTCAGTTCATAAGAGTAAAGAATGAAATAAATAAAGGTGAAAGTAATACCAAACATGTCTATTCTTAGTTTCTGAGTCCTTAAAATCTGAGAATTAGATGAACTTTTGTGGAAAAGAGGAATCACTTTCAATAGCCTCTAAATAATTTTTTTTGATTTTCTTGTTTTGTTTCTTCTTCCTTCTTTATTAGAGATGTAGGTAGTTTCAATCCTAGGACACTATCTCACACAAAATCCTCTTATCACAAGGAATGCTTTCTGTATCTTACAGAGCAGGTTGTTTCTTCGTATGTATACCAGGCCTATTCCCTCTTTAATAAAACTGTACCCGTGAGTACCTTGGCTAGGAACAAGAGAGCTAGCATGATTTCACACAAGTAATCACCTTTTTGGAAACTCGGTTCATTTTTCTTAATCTCCCTGGGACTTAGAGTTAACCTTCAGACAGATCTGTTTGCTGAAAGTAAGTACAGTGGGACACAATTAGAACATTGCACAAGGAAATATGAGCAGGAGTGGGGATATTTTGCTGCTTTTTTCCAATGGGTGGTTCTAATGTGAAGGGCAAAACTCTTCGCAGGGGATAGAGAAACGTAACCTCTTAAGATGGTTCTGGAAGTTCAGAAAGCATCAGAATGAAAGAGGGTTTATTAAAGCCCTAGTGCAGGCTCGCTCTCAAGAGTTTGTGATTTAGTACCTCTGAGGTAGGGCAGGAGAATTTGCATCTCTGACAAGTGCCCATGTGATGCTGTTATCAGAAGGTAAACTCACTGAAGGCAAGGGATTCATTTTCTGGTTCACTGTTATATTTATGGTACTTCCTAGGTAGGCATTCAGTAAACATTGTTAAATAAATGAATCCCAGGGCTTTAATTATTTGCTTTTGCTATATTTTTATTCTCTGACCACATATTAAAAATATTTTCTTCTTTACCTTGTTGCAGAGCCTAAATCAGGATATATCACCTTTTTTTTTTTTTTTGTATTTCTTGCAAAGATAACACACACACACACAGGGACTTAGCATATATTTTACTTTTTTTTTTTTTTTGAGAGGTTTTCACTATAGGGTGTGTGCACTCGCCAGACAGACAAGAGAGAGAGAGACATAGAGACAGCGAGAAATCACCCTCCAGGGGGGATGGTCACGCTGCAGTCCCTTCTCCTCCATTCTCCTCTCGGGATCTTGGGCACGCACGCAAACGTGCCCGGCGTGAGTTTTAAGCCACCGGGTCTGTGACGTGAACCGTGGTCGACTACGTGGGAGTCCAGTGACATAGCCATTACACTAACTGCTGGTTCCCAAGCATATGATTTACTGAAAGCAGGCAGCCTCAGAGATATATTCATCACATGGCCTGGCTAATAAGCTATACAAGCAAGCAAACAAAGCATTTAGGCATCTCACTGTCTCTTAAGGGTGTCTTGATTGTCTAAAGTAGTAGCTACGTTTTGTAGTGGCCAGATTTAAGAATCTGGTTATACCAGTTACCACCTTCTTTTAAACCTCCCTCTGAATGTGCTGAAGAGTGGTGGTATTTTCTTTTCCCCATTTCATTAGAAAAGAGAATGAGTATCCCTTTGAGATTTCTTGATGGGAAAGGATTGGGGAGAGAGGTAAAGGAGAAAGTCAGAGAGACAGAACAAGTTCTTGGGTAACTCCCTAGTTTTCTGATTTAAGTAGATGATTGGGCTTAAGTACCACCTTTTTCCATAATTTGTGTTGCTTTGGATAAATTTTTTTCTTCTTCTTTTTCTTTTTTTAATGTATTTTAATTTTTGTAAGACAGAGTGTCCCTGTATCAACCTTCCAAGTAGCTGAGACAACTGGTGTGTGCAAACACACCCAACTCCTTTTTAGACATAGTTGCCTGGGACAGCCTTACACTTTTGATCCTTCTGCCTCAGCCTCCTGAGTCACTGGGATAATAAGTGCACCCCACTACACCTAGCCTTTATGTTGGAGCAGGAATTGAACCTGCAGAGTAGTCTTTTCAGTGTATGCTACCATGACTGGGCTTGGACAAAACTCTTATTCTCTGAGAAACTGTCTTTCTCACCTGCAAAATAAATGATGCTATAGCCTCTATCTGCTCCAAATGTTGTTTTAAGTGCCATGTAAGATGAAATATGTGCAAGCATTTGGTAAACTTCCCCAGTGCTCCAGAATGTAAAGTCATGTTATTGCTCGCCTCAGTTGAGTCTTTCATGCATTTGCATTAGGTGTTAAGAGCAACTAGAAAGGTTATGATCACTTACATTTCTGCTAGCTTTGGTTTCTATGGGGAAATGAGAGTAGAAGTTTACAGAAGGGAAAATCTGTAGTACAGACAGAGCACACACAAGTGCCTCACATGCCGCACGGCAGATGGTAGTGCCTTAATATGTGTGAGTTTCCTTCTCTTCTGCCCCTGCTTATCCCAAATGACTTAGAGACACTAATTCCAGCAGTTTGGAGAAAATTGGATTCCCAATCTTGCCAGGTTGGTTTAAGGTATGCACATATGACTTATATCTGAGTATTTTTAGTGAAGATATTTAAGTCACAGAGGTGAGAGATCTGATTCTAACTCTATTTAAAATTATCCAATAGATGTCCATCCTTGCACTTTACTCTCAGCTTTTCATATCAGTAAAATGGTGATACTTTTTCCTTGAGAAGTATGTGAAGAGGATTTGACCAGAATGCACAAAAGACTTATTAAAGGCTATAGCTACAGATTGGTAAGTTAATAAACATAATAGGTGGTAGGACCTACTATAACCTGATTTAAGACTCTTTTCTTAAACTTCTATAGTAATGGCTAATGATAGCATCAATTTAGTAAGAACTTAATGATTTCTACTGGTAGACACTGTATTTAGCATCAAATCTATGTTCTCTTAACTAGAAAGTGGAAAAAATAATAGTACCTTTCAGTTAATTTTAAAATTTTATTTTATGGAAATGTGTGTGTGTGTGTGTGTGTGTGTGTGTGTGTGTAGAGGGGAATGCACTTTATAGGGACTAACCACACTGCAAGTCCTCCTTCAGAATCCCAACCAGCCAGGATCATTGGCACTTATAGGCATGAAGGCAGTTTGACCCAGGATCCAAACCAGGGACTCCCATATAGTACTGAGTCTTTTATGAATTTGCATTGGGTATTAAGCACAACAAGAATATTATGATTACTTACATTTCTTCTAGTTCTTGTTTCTATGGGAAAATGAGAACAGAAGTTCACCAAAATGAAAATCTGTGGTATAGTATTACACAGTGCCACCCTATAACCTGTGCCACTGTGAATAGACTTCAATTTTCTAATTTAGAAAGATTATATACACTGCTCATTGTCAAAGATTCAATAAGTGGAGGTACAGTTATTGGACCTGTTTTTGAGCATCTCAAGAAACCCAGCTAGAGCCAACTAGAACATAGAACTTACTTTTCTAATGGTATTAGCACCAGATACAGAAGTCTGCCTTCTGGGTTCTCCCAAAGACAAAATTCATTACCTTAGACAACTCATGTAATAACATAGGACCCTGAGTTTAACACACACAGCAAATAAAATTGTACCCCTAGCATAATCTCAATGGATTATGGGAAAGACTTAATTAATGTTTATAGAGTACTTACTTGTTTGAACAAGAATGTAAAAGAAAAAATAGAAACAAGTACTTGTTTTTCATTCCCTGGGCTCTAACGTGATTCAGTACAGTTAGTTTATTTCATCACCTTCCTGATCAATCATAGGAGTAATGGATGGCGATCTGAACACATTCCTGATTTGTAGCTGCAGGACCAAGTCTGGCTACATGAGAAAATTCCATAGCAAAAAAAAAAATGTCCCAAGAGGTTGAGATGGAGCCCTTGGCACTGGTTTTATTTCTGGATATGTATATGGCTCTCCCATGGCCCCAATTCTCATGCTGTCTAAGACACTAAATTGATCATACAGTGAATCCCTGGATCTCCCTATATTGTGGGAATTGACCAAAGCATCAAAACTGGTTGCCCAGACTGGACCATCAGCCCTTCACCACTAACCACCCTTCAAGTATGAGGAGCTCATTTTAATCAATCATGGTATAGATTTATCTGGAAAATGGAATCACCCTCTGTCTAAAAATAACGATGCATTGAGAGCATGTAGCCGTGCATGCCAAAGAATACAATTGTATGAAAGTATAATTTCAGAATTCTTTTTTGTTCTTGTATTTTATCTTTTTCCATCTGACTTTAGGTGTTAGAATTAGTCTCTAAGCCAGTTTACTTCCAAAAGTTGCAGAAGTCTTCAGTAACTTTTTAAGTCTCACCTAATCAAAAGAACTCTCTGTCTCTGAGTTCAAATACAGACCAAAAAAAAAAAAAAATCACTAGAGTGTTTTTAGGAGCACTAATCAAGTCTCATCTGTACCTGACCCTTTTGTTTTTGTTTTTCCTAACCAAGAAAGTCAATTTCTTTCTTAATGAAATTATATTGATGCAGTGATCTCATGTGTGAATATTACTGGTCTTAGCCACTTTCTTTATGTCCCTACATAGCCTAAGGTGGGAATTTCCTGAATTTCCCCCATTGGAGCCACAGGGTTAAACATTGGCCTCAAATCATTGGTCAGCATCCTTTATTACTTATTTGGATTAAAAACAAAACACCCTTGTAAAAACTTCTTATTCAACTGTGTTTGAACAGAGTGAACTTGTTTCCACATGTAATTTGTTCTTTTTTGTGTGTTTAATAGAGGATGGTCTATCATCTGAATTTGCTGGGTGTTCTGTTTGATTTTATTGTTGTTTGGTATTTGTAGCTCATGAAGTCTAGCCTTGGGAAGTGGGTGGCATTGTGACTAACCACTGCATGCTATCAGGGATGGGTTTATACTGTTATTACAAGAATATTTACAATTAAAATGCAGGGCTTGGTTAAGAGAGCACCTGTTTAATCAAGGATTGAAAGTCATATTTTCTATATGCCACTAGCTGAATAGCTGACTTGCATACCAATTCTGTCCCTGACTATGGCTCTGTTCTTAAGAAGTTTTTTTCTCTTTAGTTGATAATTCTTTGTAGAACTACTCAGTTAAAATATTAGGACAGATCTTTCTGTAGAGAAGGTTGCTTAGGTACTGAGTTAGATTTTTCCTTGTGTTTTGTTTTTTTAATATAATATAATATTTTATGTTGAAGTTTCTCTTTTCTGTAAAAATAAATTTCCTGCAGGTAGGAAAGTGCAGATATGACCTACAGGAACAAAGGGGAGATAACATCATCATCTTGATTATTCTTTCAGTGTTGTGATTAAGGGATTTTTTAAAAAAATTGAACAGTCTTGTTCTCTAAAAATAAATATAAATTGGTCACAGCTGGGTTCTTAATGCTATGAAGTCAGAGAAACTTGGGTCATTTATTAGCAATGGAAACTTAGGAAATTTACTGAGCCAGACTTTCCCTATTTGGGAAGTTATGAAAATGATATTACATACTTCACATGGTTATTGAGAGAATTAAATGAGGCAATTCAAACAAAGTGCCTAAATACAGTTACCACTTAGTAAATACTAGCTGTTAGTGTTAGTATTAATATCCAAACAAAACCTATGTAAGAATGAACTATTTTTTTATTTAATTTATTTCTATTTGTATATATATTCACTCGCATTATTTAGCTTACAATGTGAGCATTTCAAAAAATAAGGAACACTTCACGAATTTGCATGTCATCCTTGCACCAGGGCCATGTTAATGTTCTCTGTATCGTTCCAATTTTAGTATATGTGCTGCCGAAGCAAGCACAAGAATGAACAATTTTTAGAGACTGAGCATTTTTGCCAATGCGAAGTAGTGTACTAATTTTAATTTGGGTAACAGGGAGATTCTTTTTTTTTTTTTTTATATATGTTGTAATGAGGGAAATTATGAAGGCAGGTGAAGCAATAGCATAATGCTTTATAATGCTGACCCACATGGGAAGGTTTCAGGTTTGCATCCAGACACCTCTCTGAATACACTGGGAAATTGTGTGTATGTAATCGGGAGCTGGCTCAGGCTGGGGGTAAATTATGGAATGAACACATCTGTGGGAGTGCCTGTCTCTCAGCCTCTCTTGCTCACGGAAGAAACAAACTTAAAACAAAAAGTATATGACCATGAAATCACTCAGATCTATGTTTGAACTGTAGCTTCACTAATTACTAGCTAAGCTTTGGATTTTTCCCTGATAAAATGAGGATAATATAAGGGACTTCAAAAAGTTAATAGAAAATCTATATTTTGAAAAAATGTATGCATGGTTTTAAATTTTTTTTTGGCTCCAAAATAAATTTGTACTTTTATTATGTTCTTTTTTCCCCACTTTTTAAGTTCCCTTATAATGCTTGTCTCTGAAGGTTATTTTAAGGAATAAGTGGCATGGTATCTCCAAGCTGTATGATCCATGATGCAAACCCAATACCTTTTCAACCATTCGTGCATACTTCTTTAAACTATGTATTATGAATTAGTATCAGAGTGTGGATTAAAACAATGGGAACATCTCTTTTTCCTCCTATGTAACTTATTTGCTGGCACTGTCCTGGGTATTGGGAGAGGCTAGATACTTATTTGAAAGTTCAAACATAAATCATCATTTGTCATTACTTTTCTATTGTTGTGAATGATAGACAGGCCAGACTATTTGAAATTTGTATCAGAAGAGTCAGGAACAGAAAGAGGAGTTAGGGAAAAACACTTTAAGATGATTAGATAAATTCCCAGTATTTTATATCCTCATGCCCCTTCTTGATCCTTTTAAGTGTAAATGTCTTCCCTGGCAAAAGCACTCAAGGGGTGCCAGTAAGCTTTTTTATAGCCAGTGGCTCATAGAATCCATAATTGAGCTACAAGACCTCCCACATCACCTATTCTGACTCCCTAATCTACCTTCATACAGTCCTGGACTCCCCACTCCAGCCCACATAATACTTCACTTCTGCTCTACATAATCACCTCCAGACCCTGTTGCTATGGTGACTCAGTTTGGAGACACATCCCCAGTTCTCACTCAGATTCAGCTCTCACAGTTTCAGAGACGGTTCAAACAACGCTTTAATCAAACCTCCCAAAGCCCTTGATTTTCCAGTTGTTGATACCTACATGCATATAGTTTGACCTATCACCTTTCGCTGCAGTATCAAGGTGAATTGAGAGACTACGAAGATAATAAGTTTCTTATCACCAGGCATGTGTAATTTAGAGATGATTTACCCTGGAAGATGCCTAGGGGATTCAAATATTAAAAAAATTAAAAAGTGTGAGGATATGACACAGGTGACTTTTTTAATAACCACCCTCTTTTTGAGGTTATTACAATTTTTCTGTTCAATACTCCTTTTTCATTTACCTCTTCATCTTTTGGAATGAGGGTAATTATATTAAGCGATATAGAGGTTACATGCAAAAGTTTTAGGATATCTAAATGTTGGGACCAGTAGTTAGCATAGTGGCTATGTCCGTGGACTCCCATTTAGCCGATCATGGTTTGAGTCCCGAACCCGGTGGCTTAAACTCACACCGGGCACGTGTGCGTGCGTGCCCAGGATCCCGAGAGGACAATGGAGGAGAAGGGATTGCAGTGTGGCCATCTCCCCTGGGGGGTGATTTCTCGCTTTCTATCTCTCTATGTCTCTCTGTCTTCCTGGTGAGCACACGCGCCCTATAGCAAAAACCTCTTAAAAAAAAAAAAAAAAAGAAGAAGAAATCCAAATGTTGAGTAATATAGAGGATAGGAAAACTCATCAACAATTCTAAGACTGTTTTGGCTTTATTGCTTAAATATTTTCTTCAAAAGCAAATAGACTAACTTCCTTTGTTGTAAAAGGGTCCAAACCAGCACTGTCTGACAGAGCCTTCCCTTTGGTAATGATGGAAATGGTATATATCTGTGCCATCCAATATATTATGGTAGCAATGAGTCACTTGTGCCTATTGAAGACTGAAATATAGATAGTGCACCTGAAAAACTGAATATTTAGTTGGCATTTAATTTAAATTAATATAAATTCAATTGACGTATGTGGCTAGCATCCACAATATCAGTCAGCACACGTTTAGAATGTCTCATGGGCTTATAGGAGAACTATTTAATTCCCAAATAGTATTATTTCAAATCATCTTCATAGAGTTATTTCAGCCTTGCCATTCACAGAGAATATAGCAGAGATAAGTAAGAGTCTTCAAATTTGAAAAAAATAGTGTCATTCTTAGAGAAGAAATATAAGGAGTGAGTGCTGACACCAACTCAAGACACATCATAAAGGGAAAATACAGGGTAGTAACGGCTCAGGGAGAACCAAGCAGATAGTAGATCTGGATTAAAGAGCCCAGAAAGTGACCATCCATTCATAGAAACATTGTATAAACAAAAATGGCATTACTGATCAATGCTCAAAGAATGGATTACTAGATCAATAGTTTAGGGACAATTAATTATACATAAAAATAAATAATTCCTATTTTATACCATGCACAAAAAAAATCAATTTTAGATATGTTAAGGGTTTAAATATCAAAATTATTTGGAAAGCATAAAAGAGAATGTCTTTATGTTATTTTGGTAAAGAAGTATTTATCCATTTTTAATTATATATATATATGATTAAATATATATTTGAGAAATATATATAAATAGATTTGGTATTATCTTATTATATATATGTGTGTATATATATATGTATATATATATATGTGTGTGTATATATACACATACACACACACACACACACACGCACAGTATAGCTAGAAACCATGTGTACTCACCAGAGAGAACAAACAAAGAGAGAGAGAGTCCCTCATGGGGATTGGTCATGTCACAATTCCTTCTCCTCCATCTCTATCTCTTTTCAGGATTTGAGCATGTAAGCACATGTGCTCAGTGCATTTCTCAAGTCACTGAGTCCAGGACTAGAACTGAGCAATCAGCTACGTGGGATCCAGTGGTTTTAACCATCAGGCCATGGAGCTGGCTTGGAAAGTATTTATTAAGCAAAATATAAATAATGTAAACCTTGAAGGGAAAAGTTAGTATGTTTTTTTTACTGCATTAAAATTAAGGACTTGAACTTATTAAAAAGCACCAACAGTAAAAAAGAAAATGAAGTCAATAAAAAAAAAAAAGAGCTATGTGCACCTGTAGCTGATTCAAGACTTTCACTAGGCTATGAATAAAAGCAATTGAAATTAATAAGTAAAAGATAAAACTAAGCAAAAGATTAAAAAGAACATTACCCTTAAATGTATGGAAAAATTTTCAACTCACTAATTGTCATGTGTAATGAACTAAATGTTTGAATCCTCCCAGAATGCATGTGTCACAGCTCTAGTCTCCAGTATGATGGTGTCATACCGTCCTTTTAAAAAGGAAACACCAGAGCTTCCCTCTCTGCTGTGTGAGGGCATAGCAAAAAGGCAGTCAGTCATCCGCAAGCCAGAAAGGGAGTCCTCATCATGCTAACACCCTGATCTCAGGCTTCCTAGCCTTCCAAATTGCCAGAAATAAAGATCTGTTTGTTTTAAGATATCCTGTCTATGGCATTTTGTAAATCTGCCTAAGCAGATTAAGACATTGGGCAAATTAAAATTTATAGTTAAGTAGCACTTTACACCCAATAAATTGCAAAAATGAAAAGTTGAACAATATCTAATGATGAAGCTATATGGCAAAGTAAATTCTTTTAACAGTGTGTGAGCTCATAACTTCATTTCATAAAACAACTCAGTATTATCTAGGAAGGCAGAAGAATGCATATACATATATATACATATAAACAAAAAACTTCCCTTGGAGGTAAATGCCCTAGGAATTCTTTCTTAGACATGGGCATTAAAGTTAAAGTAAACCATACAAGTCAACTTTGTCTATAATGTTAAAAACAAACAAACAAACATGCAAATAGCACAAATTTCCATCTAGTATGGAATAACAGATTTGGTATTATCTTACATAATGAAAATAAGTAAACTATAACTGTAAGCATTAGCAAGGGTGAATCTCAGGAACAGAGTTTACAAGTTACAAAAGTTTATGTAAGGCTGAACTCTAAAGAAGACAAAGGTATTTTTGAATACAGAATTTAGAGTACCAGTTATGTTTATTGATGAGATACAGGGACAGAATGAAATATAGAATCATATTCTAGGCTTCAAGTAATAGGTTTCTTCTATTTTTTATCTGATTGATTAATTCATGAATGTTACTTTTAGTATTATTTTAAACCTTTTATATGTTACATATATTTTAAATGTAGAAAATTAATTTCACAATGAAAACGAGCATACAAAACACAGGAAACTATTATATCAGTATATAAATTGCTTTATAAAAAATACTTTACCAACAACAGAGAATCTTTGATGACTCAGAACCTAAGAGATGTGCTGTTTTATTTTTTTCTAGGCTCAGACTCAGAGTTCCTATTCTGCATTAGATGGAAATCTGCATTATTTTCAAATTCCTATCCCCTACAGATAGGTAAAATTGTTAGAGTTACCTCTAGAAATAAAAATGGCTTTTGTCTATTTAGAATGCTATGGATTTTTCCCCCTCCCCCCATAGAGCATGTGTGCTTAGTAGAGAGAAACAGAGAGGGAGAGAGGGAAAGTGAGAAACAACTTCCTGAGGGTATGGCCACACCACAGTTCCCTCTCCTCCATTATCCTCTTGGGATTTGGGGCGTGGGCGCACATGCTCCCAGTGTGATTTTTCAAGCTACCAGGTTCTGGACTCTAACCTGCGGGTCTGGGACTCTAACTACTTTCAGCCACGTGGGAGCCCAAAATCTTAACCATCACACCACCTGTGATTTGGCATTTTTAAAAAGAGCTATCTTCACAACAACTCAAAGAATGTATTATCCATACCTTTACTGCTGGTAAGGAAATTGAATCAGGAAGATGAACTAACTTGCCTAATAGTTCACAGCTAAGGAATGGAGAAGTCTGTTTCTTACTCAGGGAATATAATGTCAGCGGATACACTTCAGCCGTTACACTGCGGTGATCTACGCTACCTACACCTTCTGATTTTTATATAAGAAGTAAATATCATGATTTTTTTATTCAACACATATGAAGTATTTACTAAGTGCCTGTTATTGTTCTAGAATATGGGGACAAGGACAAGGAAAAATGAAACAAAAACTAAGATAATACTTTTATTTTCTGGAAGCCAACATCAATCTCAGATGAAATGAAAGATAGAAGAGAAGAAGTAAGGGTGGGAAGAAGAGAAGGAGGAAGATAATAAAAGTATGGAGGAATTTTACGCTTTTTCATTTAAAAGCCTAATAACAACAGAAAAAGCTTTCACTTCCTGCTTCCAAATTACTCTCTAATGTGAGATTCTTAATTTATTCTATTACTTTCCAGTTTCTGGATGCATTTGGGAATGTACCTGTTTACTTGACGTTCTTCATATCACCTCATCTGCCTAGAATACCTTTATACTCCCTTTTCTGTACCCCCAAATATGCAGACACATATTCTTTTAAAGGTTCATCTGAAAAATATGGTGTATTTTTGAGTCAGATTATGGTCTAATGGTTAAGGGAACCAGATCCCACATGACCAGCTGAGGGTTAAATCCTGGCCCCGGACTGCTAGGAATTGACAAGCACTCTGGGTGCATGCGTCTGCATGCCCCAAATCCCAATAGGGTGGAGAAACAGAAGAGAGGGTATTGAGGTGTGACCACACTCCATTAGGAAATGCTTTTTCCCTGTCTCTCTCTCTATCTCTGTGGCAAGTTCACATGCCTTCTGGCAATTAAATAAGTAAGAGATTTACGTATTTTTGGAAGACCCTCCTGTCCCCCAACCTGAATCTCTATGAAGAGTGAATGGATTACTCTGTGTTCCTAATACATTTAGAGATAGATAGACAGAGTCTAATTGAGCCTATGCACTATTCTAGAGGCTCTTTCTCTGCATCATCTAATGAATGGTGAGTTCAGAAACCCATATCCAACTTTAAATTCCTGTAGCTAGCCAAAAGAGGAGCCCAAGGTAGTAAGATTGAATATATTTGCTTTGGTTATAAACAAATTATTAGATCAACCTAGTTAATAAAAGTGGTATTGCTGACAATGATCACGTTAGTAAAAGCAGATGCAGCACTGTTCATTTCCATTTGCATTCACCATTAAACAAATTTCAGGATATTCTCATTTCACTGTTTAAACGATTGCAAATCTAATCAGTTCTGTTGCCAACAGGCATGAAATATTAACAATTAACACTTTCTAAATATTTTGGAAATATTGCTACTTAATCTTTCTTACAGGTAACTTTCCAATCCCTACTTACGGTGTAGATGAGGAGCTGAGCCACAGAGAAATGAAGTAACTTGTTTAAGGTCACACAGCTGGTAAATTGCAGAATTTGTCTTCAAACCCAAATCTCCTCAAATCTGGTTATTTTAGTTCTTAGATTTTTCACATCTGAATGGCGAATGTCTGCATTGGGTAATAATTTTGCTATAATATATTTTAACAAAAACTTACATAATGCTTGCTATGCACCAGACAACATCCTACAGTAGGAAGTCAGGAGTTGTCAAACTTTTCTAGAAAGTTAGATGATAAATTTAGGATCTCTGGGTCCTGTAGGTGGCTGCTGCAGCTATTCAACGAGGCTATAATGTCAATGAATGAATGTGAATGAGTGGGCGTAGCTGTGTTCTAACAGATCTTTATTTAAAAAATCAGAATTGACCTCAATTGGCCTGAGTGTTGTAGATTGAGAACCAGATTTAGGGCTCACCTAGTCCTTTTTTATTTTAATGTATTTTTTAAAAAAAGATTTATTAATTTAGTTTGATTTAATTTAATTTATTATTATTATTATTTTAGAGGTTTTTGCCATAGGGCATATATTCTTGCTGGAGAGAGAGAGGGAGACAGAAACAGAGAAAGTAAGAAATCGCCCCCAGGGAGATGGCCATGCTATGGTCCCTTCTCCTTTATTCTCCTTCTGGGATCTTGGGCACACATGCACACACACCCAGCATGATTTTCAAATCATTGAGTCTGGGACTCAAACTGGGTTGGCCATACGAGGGTCCAACAACATTGCAACTAATCCCTGCTGGATCTGTTAATTTGTTATTATTATTTTTCAGTTTGATCAGAGAGAGAAAGAGAGAGAGGGCATGCTGCCAGGTCTGGGACTCAAACAGCAGTTGACCATGTGAAAGTTTAGTGCCTTAACCACCATGCTACCTGCTGACTCCTCTCCTAGTCTTTAAAGATATTTATAACAACTGAAAGAAAGGTATTATTATGAGTTTATGATAATATCAGCCTATTTTGAAAAATGAAAAAAATTAACTGAATAGAATTAACACAGTTTACTCAAAGTGACACAATGGGTAAACAGTAGAAAGAAGGTATGAAATCAACAAAACTAAATTTTTTTATGATTTGCATGGTGTTGCCTCCATTTTAATGCGAAAGTGTTGAGTCTTAGTTTCAAATCCCATGTTATAAATCTCTGAGTTTTGAGTTTGTAGAAGTTACCCATTGCCTCTCCAAACCTAGTGGCATTTCTGTGGTTATTTATAAAAAATGCTCATGCAAGAGCTCATGCTGTGAGCCCTTCTTTTTTTTTTAAGAGATTTTTGGTATAGGACGCGTGCGCTCACCAGACAGAGACAGAGAGATAGAAAGCGAGAAATCACCCCCGCAGGGGGGATGGCCATGCTGCAATCCCTTCTGCTCCATTCTCCTCTCAGGATCTTGGGCACGCATGTACACGTGCCCGGCGTGAGTTTAAGCCACCGGGTCCGGGGCTCGAACTGCGGTGGACTACGTGGGAGTCCAGCAACATAGCCATTACGCTAACTGCTGGTCCTCCGATGCTGTGAGCCCTTCTGATGTAAATCCCTGCCTCTGCCATCCCTGGAGAGCCGTGTATACACCTTCACTTCTTCTATGTGACTGCAATGCTGCTTCATTAGAGAATCTTAAATACTTTCTACTATCATCTTAAGCTCTTCTTTTTAATTCTGTTTTTAGTTTCTGTTTTCTGAATGCCTCTGAATAGAGTATGCAATGGATTGAATGTGTTCACCAAAATGTTGTGTGTCAAGATTTGCTTGTGATGGTATTAAGGGGTTGGAAACTTAATTGGACTATGGGATTAAGTGGTGGAGCCTTTGTGGGGGGGGTGATTAAAGTTAGGCTAGATGGGGTCAGCAGGTGACATAGTTGCTGGGGCACTGGACTCCCACATGATCAATCACAGTTAGAATCTCAGATATAGGGACTTGGGATCATGCTGGGTGTGTGTAAGTGTGTTCCCAGAGTCCTGAGGGGAGAATGGAAAAGAGGGGCTTGTATTGGGGCCATTTCCCCTTGGGGGTGATTTTTCCCTTTCTCTCTCTATGTCCCTCTCCAGGAAGTACATGTGTCATATGGTAAAAACCTAAAAATAATTTAAAAAAATAAGAACAATAAGAAACAAAATAGATTAGATAATCAGGCGAGGCTCTAATGTCTGAATCCTGATAGGTTTATAAGGAGAGGGGCATACACAAGCGTTTGCTAAACAATGCCCTACATTGCCTCAGGACTCTGCAGAGCTTTACCAACATGAAGATTCACCAAATGTGGCCTCTTGATCTTAGCCCTCCAAAACTGTGAGATAAATAAGCCTTTATTCTTTATAAATTACCCAGTATGATATTCAGTTGTTCGTGACAAAAAGGTGGGCAAAATCTGAGTGAATCAAATTTTGCACATACATGGGAAAATTCTTACAGGGCTTAAAAGCACACTTCTGCGTGCTAGAATTTCAACAAGGTGGACTATTAATGGAGTACATTATTTTACCTTGAAGACAGCACCAGACAACATTCATCTCAATTTTATCCAGCAGGTATCACAGTATCTGGTGTAAAATTGGTGTACAATAAATGTTTGGGGAATACAGTGATGGCTGAATGTTATCTCTTATTCAGTAGTCTTAAAGCATTTCTGAATTCATGGAAATAGTCACTGGTCAGAACAGTGGCTGATAGTATAGCAAGACCTAATACAGAAACAAAAACAAAGTCACAGTCATCCATGCTACATGCATTCTCTGTTTGGGTTGCCCAAATGCACAAAGGTTTCTTTTTTTTTTTTT